>NC_057861.1:669847731-670060231 GCF_019393635.1 Dromiciops gliroides
TGCCCTATCTACCTCACAGGACTGGGGGGAGGAGCAAATGAGGAAATGAATGTGAAAGTGTTTGCAAAGCTCTATTAAACATATGTTTGATACTTCCATATTTTCACTCACTATTCCTTCCTTCCTACCTTCCTTCATTTTTCCCTTGTGAAGTTGATTTGCATGATAAAAATTTCTCTTGCTTCTCCTCCTATATGTGTGGTGGTCCCTTCTCTGTCTTCTTTGCTGGGTCAGCCATAACTACCATCCCCCAGGTCTAATGTTTTGTGTTCTGTATTTTAAGATCCTTCTCAATTTGCAGAGCAGCCCAGAAGTTCTCTGGGGCACATCAAGGAATCTTCTCCTTGAGAAACTAAACCAGAGGACAGATACCCTAGAGAGATAAACGGAACCAGTTTGGACTGAGCTAGCTTTGGGACCTCCCACCCTCCATTCTGGTCTCCCTTATCCCTGGGGAGATAAATTTGGGTGTGGCTTCGACCTTTGTGTCCTGAAGAGAGATCGTAGCCACCCCTTACCCAATTCCTCTAGCCACCACCAGTGGAGATTGGTCCTCCCTCACTAAAGGAACTTTACAGTCAAATGGTCACCCCTCCCCGCATCAGTCCTGCCAGTCTCTTGCTTGAGGAGATTGGTACCTCTGAGCCATGTGCTTTGTGCCTATCTCCCCATGAGAAGTCCAAGGATTTCTTTCATGGTTTCCCTCCCTTCCCTTCTCTTCCCTTGTCCCTAAATAAACTACCACCTTTTTCTAACTACTTTTGTGTGCAAGAGGGTGTAATTCTTTAAAGAGGAATTCCTAAGAACCCCAACCCTAACCCAAACCCATACCCCATTTCCCCCATTACATCAACTGAAATTCCTGGGTTCTCAGTTTCAAGATTCTTCCCAGGTATGACATTCCATGTTCTGTGGTCCCCCTCCAGTTTGAATACTCTTATGTTCTGTGTTCTAAGATTCTTCCTGGCTCTGATGATTCATGTTCTAAAACCACAAAGCAGATCTAAGACTTCTACTCCAGTCAGTGGGAATGTGGGAAAGGAAAGAAGGGCAAAGGGAGCCTGGTCCCCTCTGGCCCCTGCCCTGACATAGGCCCTCCCCAGCACTAGGGGCTGCTGCAGGTCCCTGGAGCCTGGTCCCCTCTGGTCCCTGCCCTGCCATAGGCCCTCCCCAGCACTAGGGGCTGCTGTGGCCCCTGGAGGCTCCTGCCTCAGAGCACAGCCTTGAGACAGGTTGGCTGCCATTGCAGCTCCTGAGGTCATGGACCTAGCCACCAAAAAGGTGGATCCCCAGGCCAGCTCCGTGGGGCAGGTGCAGGGGGTCCTGGACTCTGCCCCAGGCCTGGCCCACCCCCTCCAGGCCAAGAGGCGCCTGGGGGCAGTGGGGTGGAGCAGCCTTTCTCTGCTGCTGCTGCTGCTTCCCAGTGAGGAGCCCCCCTGGGGGCAGGAATAGGAGGGGGCCACCCTGCCTCCCCAGCCCCCACTGCCACCCCCTTCCTCCTGCTCACCTCCCCATCCCCCTTCCTACCCTTCCACTTATGTCACCTCCTCTTTTACCCCTTCCTGTTTTTTCCTCCCCTCCTTTCCTTTACCCCCTCTGCCTCCTCCTCATCTTTCTTCTCTCCCTCTTCCTCCTCCTCTCCTTCCTTTTCCTCCTCCCCCTCCTTTCCTCACTCCTTCCTCTTCTTCATCCTCTTCTCCTCCTCCTATCTCAGTCCCTTCTGTGATACCACAGACTTTATCTCTTCTTCCTATTATCTCCCTTCCCGCTGTCTCACAACTTCAGGCTGATCTCTCAGGCTCCCCTGAACTAGTTTTCTGTTATATTACCCGGTTATTCCACAGGCTCCTGCAGCCCCCCGCCCTCTTCCTATTGTCTCATTCCCTCCCATTCTTTCTCTTTTCTGCTATCTCATGACCCTCTACCTGGTCTTTCCTAGAGCCTCATCTCCTCCTTTTAGAATCCACCTTCAGTTTATTTCAGACCCTCATTCTTATTTCCTTTCTCTTATCTCACCTCCTCCTTTTAGCTCACCTCCTTCTGTGATCTCTCCCCTCCCTGTTCTCTGATCCTCCCTGTGATCTCACCCCTTTCTTGTTCTTTCATACCCTCCTTCATCCTTACTCCCCTTCTGTTATCCCACTTCCTTCTTTTATCCCACCCCTCCCTGCCCTTTATCTCATCCTCTGTGAGTTATTTCACTCCCTTCCTGTTGTCTCATGCCCATCTTCTTACAATGTTGCTTCCTGCTATCCTACCTCCTTCCTGTTTTTTCTCCTGTAATCTCATCCCTCTTTCATTATCCTCTTTTTATTATCTCAATCTCTCTTTCCTATAATTTCCTGTTATTTTTATCCTTCCTTATTATTTCACTCTTAACTATTATCTCATACTCTTGTATTTTCAATCTAACCTAGCTCACTTCTTTTCTTATTCCTTCCTATTATCTTCTCTCTCCTTCAATCTCACCCCACTCCAATCATTCCCTTCTTCCCGTCACAAATCATTTCTTCTGTCCTTTACAAGCTGTGTGACTATGAAGTCACACACATAGTCCCCTTTCTTGTTTTCTTAATGTTTCTGTTAAAAAAAAGTCCTCCTTTGGTGGCCCATGATCTGGTGACAGAACTTGCTCTTCTCTCATAGATGTAGTCATCAGAGGGGCTCTTAATGGGTCTGTACTGAAGCTTTTCCAGCTTGGACATTGCCTAAGCTAGGGTGACCTTGGAGGTCCCACGTCACATGACCTTTGTGCTGCAATGAGGCATCAAAGAAGACTTCTTTGATGGAAAATACCCAAATATTTTGGGGAGAGTTGGGGAGGTGGGCTCTGGGGTTTTATGACTAGATCCCTAGAAAGAAGTAATGGGCCTGAGAGAGCTGAATTGGGGAGGAAACAGACTAGTTAGTGGGTGATTGCTTGACAAATGTCAAGCAAGTGACACACAATAGACAATCAGAAATATTTCCTCTAATACAGTTTTCTTCTTTTTTCCCCTATCTCCCTAATTCCCTCCTAGCAGGATCCCATGGACATAACATTCTTTATCAAGGTAAGACCTGTCTTCTTTCCAGGATCTCTCTTTAGTGTCTGGGAACCAGGATCCCCAAGAGTCCAGAGGGCACTGGCCACTGGAGCCAGGCAAACCCAGACTGTGTGTATGTGTATGTGTGTGTGTGTGTGTGTGTGTGCGTGCGTGCATGCATACATGCATGCATTTGTATATGCTGGAGAAGACAGTATAATCAATGAAAGAAATGGAGGCCTGGGGTCAGAGATGGATAAAGGGGCCAAGGTGGCTCTGAAGAAATCAATGTGTCGGGGCGGCCACAGTAAGGATGGGGGCTGGATGCCAGAGACTTGGGGCCTAGGGTAGTGAACCAAGCTGTGGGCACACATCAGAGCATGACCAGAGCTCCCATTTCCATGGTACGGAAAGTTTATAATATGCTTTCCTCACAACTTCCCTGGGAAGGAGAGAGAGTGAGAAACAGAGACAGAAAGACAGACAGGCAGAGACACAAAGAGAGAGAGCAACAGAGAGTATGTATGTGTGCTGAGGTAGCTTATTTCTTTTCCTCATCTCAGAGATGAGTAAGTGGAAGTCAGAAAGGCCCAGTTGTAACTTCTGTAGTCAAAAGTCATGTAGTGATTACATTCAAACTGGGATTTGAACTCAGGCCTGCTGAGCCCTGAGTTTTGTCCACTGCCCCTCAACACCTCTCATTAGTGAGCCTCTCTTTGCATATGCTCAGAGGCAGAGTGAAGAATCTTCCTAGTAGAGCCCAAATCTGGCCTAGAGTTTCATAGACTTATAGAATGTGGAGGTTGAAAGGACCACTAGGCTAACATTCTCCTCTTTAAAATGAGGAAAATTGAGTCCCTAAGAAGGAAGGTGATTTACCCAGGGTCATAAGCAGAATGATGAGGAGAACTGCCTTGGACAGAGCACATGAAATTGTGTTAGTTGCTTTCCATGTGCTACTTCACTCCATCCTCGCCATAACCCTGTGAGGCTTGCCCAGGGTCACCTTGCCATTCAATGCTGGAGGCAGTAATATGTGACTCTCCAACTAGTGCCTTTTTTTTTATAAGATTATCTTTCAATTCCATCTACTCCCAGATAAAGCTACAAAGACTGAACCATTGTGTTATAGTGAAAAGTCAATGGGACTTTAAAGTCAGAAAAGACTTGAATTCAAATATAGACTCTGCTCTGTGACTTTGGGCAAATCACTTCATCTCAGTTTCCAACTCTGCAAAATGGGCATAATAATACTTTCATTACCTAACTCACAAGATTGTTGGAAAGGTTCACACTAGTTAAAGTGCTTTAAAGAAGGGAGTTCTTCATTGTATCGTAGTGACCAGACATCTGGGCAGTCTGAGACCACAAAGGCTGTCTAGAGAAATGCATAGTGGTTGTCATGTGGGAAACAGGAGCAGAGGCACAAAGACTGAATACTGAGGGTAGGACTCTCATACTTATAAGAGGATGGTAGGATCTCAGTCCCTTAGGAACTGGGGTATTAAAGGAGAGACTTAGGCACAAGGGAACAGTCTTGGGCTTGGGATGTAGTCACAAGAGGCTGGGCAAGAATGCATTTACTGGAAGCAGATGCAGGCAGGGGCAGATGCCAAGCTGAGCTGAGCTTTGGATCAGAGGCCACTCATTTCCCCTTTCCTAGGACCTACAGTGGTCAGAGGCCCTCGGAACTGGGTTAAATGGCTGGGCATAGGCCAGGGAGGCCTGAGAGAGGTGTGGTGGTAATAGTACTGGGTCTGGAGTTGGAAGATCTGAATTCAAATCCTAGCACTATCTCTTACATCCACCCTATAGACCAAGACCACATTTTTCTCAGGTTCATTTCTTCATGATTTATGACTCTCACAATGTGGAGATCCCCTCCAGTATGCCAATTGCAGCCCATAACCCACATCTCTAGTATACAGTGTATAAAGCATGGTTTTTTTTCTTCACAGTACCCCCTGTGAAACAAAGATAGTGTGGTTAGGTCTATTTCACAGATGAAGAAAAAGGGAGAGCTGAGGTTCGAACCCGGGTCTTCTCGCTCTCAAATCCAATTCTTTACACTAGTTTTGGGGAACAAAAATATCCTGGGGTGGGGGTGTAGAGCCGTCCCGAGGTTCCATTGCCTTTGGCATGGAGGAGCCCCAGCCTGCCCCCTCTGTGTGTTGTGTCCCTCTCTGCAGTGTGTGGGAAGCGCACTCTGAGGCACAGAGTCCCAAGCAATGAGAACACCTGGGAGGGGAAGTGGCCTTGGCAAGTGAGCATCCAGTATGGAAGGCACTACCTGTGCTCGGGCACCCTCATCGACTTCCAGTGGGTGCTCACAGCATCCCACTGCTTCTACACGTGAGTCACTGGGCCTGAGCAGCTGAGAGAGGGCACCAGGGCCGCCCAGGGCTGTGGGCAGTAAGGAGGGGTGCTTGTGGGGTCAGGCAGCTGTAGGGGCATCCACCTGGGGCACAGAGATCCCAGAGTCTTACTTGTCTCTAAGGAAAAGTAAAAGGTAGAATAAATGACACAATGGAAGTATGTGAATTGTCCCATCATTCAGAAAGGCCAGCTGGAGATGAAATAGTACTGTACAGTGCAACCTGTATTGGGCTGGGAGGGCCTAAATATGCATGTTTATTTTCTGCCTTGTCAAGTCTCCTTCTCTTTCGAGGCCTAGCCAAAGTCCTACTGCCTCCAAGAACTTAAATGCCTACTTTTTTTTTTTTTTTTGGTGAGGTAATTGGGGTTAAGTCTGAGGCCGGATTTGAACTCAGGTCCCCCTGACTTCAGGGTCAGTGCTCTATCCACTGAGCCACCTAGCTGCCCCATAATGCCTACTCTTTGTAGGGCTTTGTGCTTGGCATTGGGAGAAGATAAGTCAGACTCCGTGCCATCCTGATGTCAATGAGAATAGTAATTGCTCATTGCTATGGAATGCTGCATAGTGTGCAATGGGCTTTGCATATGTTACTTGACTTGAATCTCCCTCCTCTGACCCTGGGAGGGATGATGGGAGCCAAGAGATGGAGTTTCATGTTCATGGACTAGCAGGGAGACCAGTCACTGGATGGAAGAGCATGCAGTGGGGTGGATATGGAATTGGGTGTAAGAAAACTGGGAAGGTGGAAGGGAGGCTAGGTTATGAGGGGCTTCAAATGCCAAACGGACTGAGGATTTGGGATTTGATCTTGGGGGTCACAGGAAGCTGCGGGAGTTTATTGAGTAGGAGTTTGGTGTGATCAGACCTGCCTTTTAGGAAAATCATTTTGACGGCTGAGTGGAGGATGGGCTGGAGTGGAGGGAGACTTGTGGTAGGCAGATCAGCAGCAGCAGAGGCTGTTGCAGCGGTCAGGGCAGGACATGAGGGCCTGCCCCACATGGGGCCTGTGGGAGGGCCAACAGAGAGAAGGGGTCGCCCTGGAGAGGTGCAAGAGTGAAATGTACAGACCTCAGCAACAGATTGGATATGGGGGGTAAGGGTGAGGAAGAGTGAGAGGCCAAGCATGATGCCAGAGCGTGAGCCTGGTGAAGAGGAGGGGGCTCCCTCGACAGTGGGGAGTGGGGAGAGTTTGGGGTGAAAGGGAATAAGTTCCATTTGGGACAAATTGAGTTTCAGATGTCTGCTGGACATCCAGTTGAAGACGTCTGAAAGGCAGTTGGAGATGTGAACCTGGAGGCTGGCAGAGAGGTTGGGCTGGATAGGTAGATTTGAGAGTCTTTGGCATAGGGAGGATTTGATTCTATGCCTTTGTTTACCAGAAGGACACATTGATGTTTGGTGGAGGGGCAGGTTTAGGAGGAAGATCATCAATTCAGTTTTGAATGATTTGACATGCTGATCGTATGTCTCAGTGGAGATGTCTTCCAGGCAGTTGGACATATGGGAATGGAATTAAAGAATGGCATGAGCTCTGGCTATTTGAAAGACCATGGCAGCTGGAGTGGGGCAGGGAGGGGGGTGGAAGGGATGGACCTCATAGATCAGTTCTTGAAAGCCCAGGACGAGAGGCCAGATCCCATGGGATGAAGTTTAATAAAGTTTAATAAAGATAAACTCCAATGTTGGCGCTTAAATAATAACATCATGCAACCATAACCTGGAAAGCTAAAAGAATTCTGATCAGTGCAATGACTATCCATGACTCCAGGGAACACAATGAAGCATCTCCCCCACCTTCTGAAGGTCAAGAGATAATGGGGGGCAGCTAGGTGGCGCAGTGGATAGAGCACCGGCCCTGGAGTCAGGAGTACCTGAGTTCAAATCCGGCCTCAGACACTTAATACTTACTAGCTGTGTGACCCTGGGCAAGTCACTTAACCCCAATTGCCTCACTAAAAAAAAAAAAAAAGAGGGAGAGAGATAATGGACTCGGGGTTCAGAATGAGATCTTTATTTTTGGCTAGCCAATGAGGGGATTTATTTTGCTTGACTATGCATATTTGTTACAAGGATTTTTTCTTTTCTTTTTTTTTTTCTTTTCCACTGAGATGGAGAGAGTATAGACTTCTTTTAATTTAAACAAACACATAGATGTATAGTAGTGTGGAGGACTGGCTAGGCAAGTTTGTATGCCAAAGATCTGGGAATTTTAATAGACCACTTCCTTGTTTTGAGCCAACTCTGTGGCATCAAGTCAAAAAACTAATATGATCTTAAGCTACATTATGAGAGGGACAGTACACAAGAGGAGAAGGATGAAAATTCTGCTGAACTCTGACCTGGTCAGATCCCATCCAGAGTATTCTGTTTCATTTTGGATGTCATGTGGGTAAACTGGATTTCATCGTGAGGATGAGATAGTAGGAGATAGGAGTCCAAGCCCTATAAAGACCAGTAGGGGAGTATTTATCCAGAGGAAGTAAAGATTTAGAGAGAACGTGATGATGATCTTGAAATATCTGAAGGATTGTAAGAAGGCATGGGGTTCGTTAGACCTGGCTTGCTTGTACCTAGTGGGCAGAAGATTCAGGGAGTCAGGTGTTGGTCCAACATACATTAGAGGTATCCAAAGACAAGGGGCTTTCCTTGGGTGTTCTCTCCATGGGGATCTAAGAGGGGAACTGGATGACCACTTCTTGGAGATGTCACTGTGGGTTGGACAAGGTGATGTCTGAAGCATCTTCCATCCATGAGTCTGGTGTTTCAGCTGTGATTCACTTCCCAAGGCTCACAAAGAGTGGACCATAATGTGATTTTTCCTTTTTCCCTGCAGAATCAATGACCCAACTGCCTATCATGCTTTAGTGGGCAGCAGCTACAAGTTGTATGAGAAAAGCCCCAAGTCTATCAGGGTTGGAGTGAAGAAGATTTTTAGGCACCCAAATTTCGCAAAGGTTCAACCCTTTCACCATGACATTGCCTTGCTCCTCCTGGAGCACCCAGTGAGGTTGTCTCACTATGTCATGCCTGTCTGCATGCCCAGGCCAGACCTGAATTTGGAAGGGAAGGCCTCTTGCTGGATGACAGGCTGGGAAAGAGTTACCAACACAGGTGAGAGGAAAGACTTGTGGGCAGATGAGGTAAAATACTCCAGAGCCTGAGAGCCAGTGTGGTGAGGTTAAAGAATAAGAGACTCTCCCACCTGGCTGCGGCCTCAGGGAGCATCTAGGCCAAATGGCACCCAACCAGGAATCTTCTTCCCACATTCCCCAACCAGGGGATATCCAGGCTTTTCTTGTGGACCTCTACTACCTGTAAGCCAGGCTCTGGGGCATCTGCAAGAAGCTTTTCCTTGGAGAGAGCCCAAATCTGCCTCCCTATACCATCCCCTCATCCTTCCAGTGCTGCCCCTCGAGGCCAAGCAGAATAAAGCTGAGCCATCCACGTGGCTGTTTTTTGCATATTTGAGAGGATATTCTCTCAAAATCTTTCTTTTCTTCTGGGCATTCTTTCCCTAATTCTTTCTACTGAGCTTAATAGGGGAAGGTTTTAGATTGCCTCACCATTATGGTTGCCCCCTTATAGACCCACATGTTTGTCAATGTTTTGCCTAAATTGTACCACCCAGACTTGATATACTATTTTAGATGTCTTCTGATCAAGCAGAGGGCAGCAAGATAGATAGATAGATAGATAGATAGATAGATAGATAGATAGATAGATAGATAGATAGATAGATGGATGGATAGATAGATAGATAGATAGATAGATAGATAGATAGATAGATAGATAGATAGATAGATAGATAGATAGATGGATGGATGGATGGATGGATGGATGGATGGATGGATGGATAGATAGATAGATAGATAGATAGATAGATAGATAGATAGATAGATAGATAGATAGATAGATAGATAGATAGATGGATGGATGGATGGATGGATGGATGGATGGATGGATGGATGGATGGATAGATAGATAGATAGATAGATAGATAGATAGATAGATAGATAGATAGATAGATGGATAGAGATTAGATAGATCTAGATAGATTAGATAGATAGAGATTAGATAGATCTAGATAGATTAGATAGATAAGATAGAGATAGATTAGACAGATAGATAGAAATTGGTTAGATAGAAATAGATTAGATAGATAGAGATAGATTAGATATATAGATAGAAGACTCATCTTCCTGAGTTCAAACCCACCTTCAGACACTTACTAGCTATGTGACCCTGGGCAAGTCACTTCACCCTGTTTGCCTCAGTTCCTCATCTGTCAACTGAGCTGGAGAAGGAAATGGTAAACCCCTCCCATATCTTTGTCGAGAAAACCCCAAATGGGGTCACAAAAATTCGGACAGGACTGAAATGACTCAACAACAATAACAAGATAGATGGATAGATAGATGGTAGATAAGTAGGTAGCTATAACAGATAAGTCAGTAGATGGATAGATGCACACATAGATAATAGATGGTAGGTAGATAGATGATAGATAAGTCGGTAGCTAGACCAATCACAGGGAGGGAGAGAGATGACTAGATAGAGGGCCTTCTACACTCCAGGTGCTTTAAGCACTAGGGGTACAGGTACTTTACATGGGGAAGATGGCCACAGAAAGGGGAGCAGGAAGGGGGAGCCAGAAAAGGGACCTGGGGGGAGGGGCTGATGAGGCAGCTGGTGAAGAAGAGGAAGAGAAGTCTGCAAGGGGAGGGGAGAGTTGCTGGGCTCCTCCCGAGCTAGCATCTCAAACAGGTGAGCAGGGCTTCCTAATTCTCTATGACTGAGGCCGACATAGCATCAGCCTCCTTTCATTCATTCGTCTTGTTTCACATGATCGGTTGTATACCCTCATTTCCCCGCTGATTGCATAGAGCCCAGGGAGTAGCCACCAAGGTGGCGGGTGGATCCTCTGTGGGGCCTTTTCAGGAGGAGTGGACAAGAAAAGTGAGTGCCGAGAGGCCCGGTTATGTGTTCATGGAAGCAGTAGTCCAAGTACACCCTCCGGTTGTATCTCGCCATCATTGTCAAATTGATCTACCCAGGGGATCACAGTGACTTTCTCCGCTCAAGCTCTCAAGTTCACCTTGGTTTATCAGTCATACTCTTTGCCTTTGCACAAAAGCCCTGCCTGGGAATCAAGGGTTCTGGCTTTAAGTCTTGCCTCTGTCCCTGACTGGCTGTTTGACCTTGGTTCAATCCTTTCGCTTCTCTGGGTCCCTGCTTTAAGTATATTAAGGCAGTTATACCAGGCTTCTGAATCTAGGCTCCAAGCACCAGCAACTGATCCATGGGTAAATTTCAGGGGCTCCATGAACTTGTATAAAAAATGAAATCTTTGGTTTCCTTTGCAATCCCGTGTATTTTATTTTATGCATTAAAAAATGCTTCTGAGGAGGGGTACATCGGCTTCCTAGACTGCCAGAGGGGTCTAGGACACAAGACTAGTTGAGTCTTTCTGGCTCTGGAATTTCAGGTCTGATTAACCTGGGAAAGTTTCCAAGGGGTTTTGTTTTTGTTTTTGGGTTTGGGTTTTTTTGGGTATTTTTGCTTTTTTAATATATATTTTTTCAGAGCAATGAGGGTGAAGTGACTTCCTCAGGGTCACACAGCTAGTAAGTGTCAAGTGTCTGAGGTCAGATTTGAACTCAGGTCCTCCTGAATCCAGGGCTAGTGCTTTATCCACTGCACCACCTAGCTGTCCCCAGGTGCTATTATTATTAAAGTGCTATCCTGCTAACCATTCTTATCATTGCAATTATTATTCTGGCAGACTTCCTGGGCAGTTTTGATTTCATAGACTGGGCAGGCAGCAGAAGTGGGGAGAAGACCTGAACTCTAACTTGAAAACTTTCTTCCCCACAGTGCCACTGGTCAAGGCCTCCCCTCTCCAGGACGTCCAACTTCCTTTAATTAAGAATTCCGAGTGTAATGCCCTCTTTACATCTAGAGCAAACTCCAGGAGTAACACAACAGTGTATGAGATCAAGGATGACATGCTTTGTTTGGGGAACTTCAGTGACCCCAGAGCAATCTGCCTGGTGAGCTCCCTTTGCTTTTTCCTCTTCTTGGCTTCTTGGTACAGAATTCCAAGCCCTCTGCGGTCAGCTGGAAGACCTCTCCATCGTGGGCAGAAGCAATAGTGTTGTTCTTTCCTTCTCCACTCTCAAACCCTCGTTGGCCTTTCCCTCCTCTTTTTTTTTTTAGTGAGGCAAATGGGGTTAAGTGACTTGCCCAAGGTCACACAGCTAGTAAGTGTTAAGTGTCTGAGGATGGATTTGAACTCAGGTCCTCCTGAATTCGGAGCCAGTGCTCTATCCACTGTGCCACCTAGCTGCTCCCCTTTCCCTTTTCTTAGAGGCCATTCATGGACCACTCTGTCCCCTCTAGGTTGAACCCTTCCCAAACTACAGTCTCAGAATCTCAGAGCTGGACGGCTCTTTAGGGGTCATCTGGTTCAGTGGTATCAAACCCAAACTGAGTCAGGGACCACTAAAGTGTGTATAAGGATCCCTGTGGCCACATGTTAACTTAGAAAAACCACATCTTAGCATCGTCCATGTTCTATTGTATTTTTATTTATTTTGTTAAATGTTTCTCATGTACATTTTAATTTGGTTCTGAAACACTTGAGGGATTAGGGCACACATATGGCCACATGTCTGACACCTCTGGTCTAGTCCAATCCATCCCTCAGTAGAAATCTTCTCTATATCATAGGAGATTTTAGAGGTAGGCTTTAGCTCAGGAAGGATCTAGTCAAACCCTGTCATTGTTGAGGTGAGATAACAGCCCCTTGGGGAGGATGTGACTGGTGCCCTAGTCCAGGATCATGCAGGTAGTGAGCTGGGTCATGGGCTAGACTGGACTCGATGCTTCAGGTCCCTTTAGCTCATCAGGTTGACTTCCCAAGGAGCAGGGCTTCTGCCTAGCACAGGGCCTGAATCTGTGACCCTCCGATAAAGGCTTCTGTGTTGCACTGACTGAGGAATGTTGGGGATCATGCTCGACTCAGGAAACCGGGGTCCAAACTGTGGCTCTGCCTCACTTGAGGCTTGTGACTTTGGAAAGGCCGAGTTTCTACTCTGGGCCTCAGTGTTCTTAAGTGAAAAATAGGGGTAACAATCTGTGCCAGGCCTGCCTCGTCAGGTTTCTGTGAGAATAGTGCTTCCTAATCCTTGAAGCACTCTAGAAATGGAAACTCTTCTTATCCCATCCACTGGACAGAAACCAGGAGTGGATAATGAAAAGGAAATTCAAGTTTCCTCCCCATGATAGAGATTCTGAGATCCCTTGCAGCTCTGCATCTGTGATTTCATGATATGCCACTATTTGTCAGTCATTCTCCAATCAATGGGCACCTATTTTCCTTCCAGTTCTTTGCTGCTACTGAAAGTACTGTTATTAATATTTTTCTATCTCTGTCTTTGACCTCCTTAGTCAAAGGGGTTTGTACAGCTTAGTGACTAACATTTAATTCCCAATTATTCTTCAGTAGGTTTGGACTCATTCTCAGCTCCACCAACAATGCAGTAGTACTTGTGGGAGGACCTTTCCTAAGGTCACATGGGGCATTGTGAATAGCAAAGCTGGGATTCAGGCCTGGGTGCTGCAGTTCTGAATTCACCATCTCAAGTTTCTTCTTCTTCCCTCTTCCTTCTTCTTCTTCTTCCTCTTCTTCTTCCTTCTTCTTCTTCTTCTTCCTTCTTCTTCCTCTTCTTCTTCTTCTTCCTCTTCTTCTTCTTCTTCTTCTTCTTCTTCTTCCTCTTCTTCTTCTTCTTCTTCTTCTTCTTCTTCTTCTTCTTCCTTCTTCTTCTTCCTTCTTCTTCTTCTTCTTCCTTCTTCTTCTTCCTTCTTCTTCTTCTTCTTCCTTCTTCTTCTTCCTCTTCTTCTTCCTCTTCTTCTTCTTCTTCCTCTTCCTCTTCTTCTTCCTCTTCCTCTTCTTCCTCTTCCTCTTCTTCTTCTTCCTCTTCCTCTTCCTCTTCTTCTTCTTCCTCTTCCTCTTCCTCTTCTTCCTCTTCTTCTTCTTCTTCTTCTTCTTCTTCTTCTTCTTCTTCTTCTTCTTCTTCTTCCTCTTCTTCTTCTTCTTCGCTGGTGCTCTATCCACTGCGCCACCTACCTGCCCCTCATGTTGCTTCTTGATCAGCTCTGGATTGATCTGTCTTCTGGTCAACTTTTATTGGAAGATCATCTGAAGGCATCTTATAGCTAGTTCTGGGCCCCTTTGCCAGCACTTCCTCACATAGGTCAGACAAGTGTGGGAAATTCCCCCACAGTCAATGGGCCAATAGCTGAAAATTCTGGTAGCGGCCTGGTGCTGTCCTGAAGACTCCCTGGGCACTTGGGCTGCTCCCCCAGGACCTAAACGGGAATGAGGCCAGTCTGGATTAGATCCCTCTGGTCCCTGGCCTCCAGCTCCAGGTGCCACATTTAGGGAAGGACACTGACCAGTCTCTCTCCCCCAGTAGTATTTAAGTTTCTTAAGATCAGGGTCAGTTCCAGTTTCTGCACCTGGAGTAGTGCTCAGCCCTGAATAAAGGCTTGTTGAGTGCAAGAAGGTCACCAGGAGAGGGAGGGGTGGAATCGCGGTGGCTGGAGGGCCAAGGAGGAAGGGCTATGGGGGCTGGGGGGAGGATGCAGTGATCTTCATCTCCATATAGCTTCAGGGCTGGCCTGGAGGGTGTGAGAGGCAGAGGTCAACCCACAATAAGGAAAAACATCTTCGAGGTAACTCCCATTTCTCTGCCAGACAGTTTGTGCCCCCATAGCTTTGTGTGACACAAGGATTGTCATTTTACACATGAGCAAAGGAAGACTCAGAGCCACATGACTAAGGAATATTAGAGCCAGGGTTCAAGCCTGTGGATCCTGGTCCTCAGCAAGGCTTGGGGCCCCTCTAGCATGGCTACCTGTTGACATGACAGGCCAGGGCCTGGTCTGACTGTTTCAGGCTGAGTCTCTATCCTGGGACAGTCAGTTCAGGCCACACTGACCTAGCAGGGGCCCACATCACAACTGGGACTCAAGGGAGGAGGAGGGGGAGGAGGAGGGGGAGGAGGAGGGGGAGGAGGGGGAAAAGGCCCAGTGGGCTGGGAGGAGGACATGGCGGCCCAGCCTACAAGGCAGGCTCTGGGGCTTATCTCTGCCCCCAGTTCTGTTAGTGTCTAGACCCATGCTCTATACACAGGGACTTCTTGATAAACGCCTGATGAATGACCAAAGTTCTTGGGGAGAAGCCTGTGCCAGTGGGTTGAGCATGTTCAAATCTAGGAAAGGTGTCATGGTGTAGTGGGAAGAACAGTGGGCTGTCAAGTCAACCAAATGGATGTCTTCCTGGATCTGAGCCTCAGTTTCCCCATCTGTAAAGCGAAGGACTCAGCCTCCGTGATCTCTCAGCCTCCTTCCACCTCTGACATTCTAGGACCCACTGATTGTTGATTGTCCTTGCCTGGGGATGGGCAGGACTGGACCAATCACCTCCCCTAAATTTCCGCTAATTATTTCTCTCTTCCTCAGGGAGGGGCTGGGAGCCCTCTTGTCTGTAAATTCTCCAAGATCTGGATCCAGGTGGCCATGGTGAGCTGGAGCACCCAGTGCTCCCCCACCTATGTGACCATATTCACCAGAATCCTTCCTTATATGCACTGGATAGAAAAGATCCAAAGAACCACCTTTCTATTCACCAGGGAGGCTGCCTGGAATAAGCAGGGAAGGCGAAACATGTCATGGCCTGGATCAGCCTCCTCTGCCTCGTTTCCCACCCTCCTTGTCCCTTTGCAGATTCTGTTCCTGCATTGGCTGCTCTGCCTGGGTCTCCCGCTGGCCCCGTGAAGTCCTCTGCCCCCATGCTCCTTTCCCCGGTTTTCCATTGGCTCCTCTGTCCCATCTCCCCTTGCTCTCACGTGGGATTCCCTCCCCAACACGTCAGCCCATCTCTTCAGGCCAATCCCCCCCCCCAACAGCCACAGACAAATTTCCCAGGAGGGCAGTGGGGCAGTAGTGGGGAGGGTGCCAGTAGAGTCTGATGAATTCATTAAACTGTTCAAATGAAAAGGATTGTGGATTTCTTCTTTCACTGTGTGTGGTGGCGGGGGTTGTCATCTCATGGCCTGGGATACAACAAGGACTCCCATCCTTACAACATCCTCAGGGTTAGAAATCTCTTTCCTCCCAGCAATTACACAAGACCAGCGACTGAGGTTCACTCAGCTTAAATGACTGGGCCCCTTCACACGCTCCATGCAGGAGTGAGAAGTTGGGCCCAGGGCCACTGACCCCAGATCTAGAACCCTTTCCAGGGCACCACACTTTTTTTTTTCTCAAAGACATCCAATGGGTATGTATTTTATCACAACACTACAAACATTTTTAAAAACTAAAAATAGATGCAGCATTATACTCTTTTCTTTGCAGGACACCTGATGCTCTTTAAACTAAATACAGATAGGTCCTAGACCTGTGATTTCATTGGCACAGGGGACTCCCAGATGAGGAAAATCCCTCTTAAGTAGATGATAAGACAAACTCAAGTCTTCCTCACCCTAAATCCAGTATTCTGCTATAATCCCTGGCTACTTCTAAAAAGAATTGTCTCATGTTTACCTCCAACCATGGTTTCCCCTGGGAATATCAGAATTTGGCTTATATCTGGATTACTATAGAAATAGGCCCCCTGCTCCCTCTGCAAGCATTCAGGTAGGCAAAAATAATGAATATAGGACAGGCTTTATTTCACTTTACAAAAAACAAAGGATTTGTACCTAAATTTATGAACAATCAAATTCCCCTTCCTTCTCCGTGAACCTCTGCCTTCCCCAGGGACCTTCTCCAGATTTCTGGCACTGCCTGAGTCCCACTCCATTGCTAGGCAGTCCCCTAACCCTTACTTCTGATGGGTCCTAAATTGTGCCAAGGACTGACCTGTCTCCATGACTCACAGTTCCAGCAAAGAGTTTTCCGGATCTGTGTCTGCATTTATCTTCCACATCATGTCTCCCTGCTATGTGGATCCTTCTTTCCCTTAATATCTCTATCTGGCAATGGCTCCCACTTTCCTTCTATATCCCCTTACCTCTCCAGAGCTGCTGGTGGTGGGCTTCCCTTCCTTTAGTTTCTGTGTGTCAACTTGGAATGTTTCCTCAAGGTCACTGCTTCCCTGGGGGAGCTATGTGTGTACACAAAGGCCTCCCTTCACGGGGCTTTCTGGGTCTCTCTTCTTTGTTCCATCACCAAATACAACCTCCCATTAAAGGCAGAACCTGAGAGCTTAGTTCAGCTGTGTGACCTAACCACAAAAGTCAATCAGTACCAGAAAAAAAAAAGTCTTGTTCCCTGGATCAATGAGGTCTCAGGACAAAAGATAATCTTGTCTATCGAATTCACATATTGCCAAAAAGACACAAGATGGTGAAGGGTTTACCCAGCCTCCTGATGGCACTTCTAGGCATTCTGGATACAATCTGCCTACAGTTAAAAATGTTGCAACCCTTGAAAATCAGAGTGGGGTGCCCTTTGGGTACACTGGCTGGCAGCTCCACATTTTGACTGGAGGGAAAGTGAAGAAGAGATAAGCAAAGAAACTTGAGAGTTTCCTCAAATCTAGAAATGTCTCTCAAATCAGACTCCAGCATCCCCGCCTTATGACTCCATTTCACTAGGGCCTTCTTGAAGTTAGGAACTTTTTCTTAGCAGAGGGCAAAGATGGCCAGGGGCAGGGGTTATAATTTACTCCTGGCTCAAGGTTCCCTGAGGGTAGGGGGAATGTGGTTTTTCAGAACAGGGGCTACCCACAAACTAGGGGACCTCTTATAGGAGGCTTTTCCAGTTGGAGGACCTTAAAGACAAGGAGCTAATTTCTCTTTAGACTAGGAACCTCTGAGGGCTCACAGGACTGCAGAATAAGGAGCTAGAACAGACTTTAGAGATGGTCTAGTTCAGCCCTTTTATTTTTATTTTTATTTTTATCTTTTGGTGAGCCAATTGGGGTTAAGTGACTTGCCAAGGGTCACACAGCTAGTAAGTATCAAGTGTCTGAGGCCGGATTTGAACTCAGGTCCTCCTGAATCCAGGGCTGGTGCTCTATCCACTGCGCCACCTAGCTGCCCCCAGCCCTTTTATTTTACATATAAAGAACCAAAGCGTTAATTGTGCAACCGTGGGGAGGACTCAAAACTGGTTTTCCTGACTTCAAATACAAAACGCTTTCTATTCAATCAAGGTGCCTTCCTCTAGATAATGTGGCCTTTGCAGACCAGCCTCCTGAAGGCGGTTTGGGAGCCTGGGAGGAAGGTTTGGGTAAGGGCAAGGGATAGCCATTGGAGAATACTCACCCTGAGGGGGAAGAGGGATGGAGGATTGCCCGGCCCCAGGCATAGGGGGCGCTCTCTAGAAGGACCCTGGGTATCTGCAGGCAGTTACCATAAAAACACAGGTGCTGCCAGGAGAGACACCTGGACATGGGGATTTGTTCATCTCTGAGCCCTTCTGCTGGAGGGGGCCTGGGGCTCCTGCCCACCTTCCTCCTGCTGCTGCTGCTGCTGACACCCAGTGAGGTTTCCTGTTATCTCATCTCTTCCCCTCATCTATCTCACCTCCTTCTTGTTATCTCACGTGTTATCTATTTCGTTTCCTCCTTCTTATTTCTCTCTCTTCCTCTCTGGTATATCTCTCACCTCTTTGTTATATTACCTCCCCCTGTTATCTCACCTCCTTCTAGTTATCTATCTTACCTCCTCCCTGTTATTTCACCTTCTTCTAGTTATCTGTCTCACCTCCTCCCAGTTATCTCTCACCTCCTTGTTATCTCACCTCCTCCCTATCTCACTTTTCTTTAGGATCTCACCCCCTTTTTGTAATTTTACCTCTTTCTAGTTATCTCATCTCCACTCTCATTTCTCATTCCTTTTGTTATCTCCTGTTATCTCACCTTTCCCAGTGATTTTACCCCTTCCTTGTAATTTAGCCTCCTCCTGGTTAATTTACCTTCTCCCAAAGATCTCATCCTTCCCCTTATCTTATTTCCCTTATTGCAAGCTCCTCCCATCTTTCTTCACTTCTTCTCTCTTATTTCACTCCTCCATGTTTTCTCAAGCTCCCTCTTTCACTCCATCCCTCCACTGTCATTAGCATTGCTTGTTTACTTCATCTTTCCAATGACCCCTTGTTTTCTCCTTCCCTCCTTCTCCTCTCACTTTTATTATCCTCCTCCAGTTAACATGCCTCACTCATGCTATCTCACAGCCTCCTCTTATACAACCCTTTGCCTCAGTTTCACTTCCTCCAATTATTTAACTCCTCTGTTATCTGGGTCTCCCTGTTAGTTTACTTCCTGCCAACTGTCTGAGTGTTCTGATCTCATTCTCCACCTTAGCTCCCCCTTCTCTTTTATCTCACTATCCCTCCTCTCATCACCCCTCCCTGCTGCCCTTACACCTCTTCTAAAGTCTTGCTCTTGTGGCCTCACTTTACTCTCTTCTGTCTCCTTATCTTAGTCCCCCTTTCATCTTACTCTTCCTTTTCTGTTATCTCATTTTTATCTCATCTCTTGGCCAGGATTTCACCCTCCTTCTATCTCACCCCTTTTCTTTGATTTTACTCCTTCGAAGGCATCTTCCCCCACTTCTCCATTTTTTGTTATTTTAGTTGGTTCCTGTTATCTCAATTCCCTCAGTTCTCATCTCCTCAATTATTTCTCTCTATCTTACCTCTTCCCTCTTCATCACCCTTCTCCTTATCTGGTCCCCACTGTTATCATCTCACCCCTACCACTTTCTCATCCCTCCCTGTTCTTATTTTGTCTTTGCTCAGTATATCTCCCACCCCTTTATTTCACTTGGCTTTTCATTTTCCTTGTCATTTCACCTTTCCTTTTACCTTACCCCCCCTCTCCATTCCTCCCCTTTTATCTCACCTTCTTTCTACATCTCACTCTGCCTGTTACATCATTTCTTCTTCCCATTCCTCTTATCTCACCTATTCTGTTATTTTGCCCTGTTACTTACAGGACTGTTAGCTCTCCTTTTGTCTGTCATTTCACTCCTTCCCTGAGATCTTATCCCTTCCTTGTCTCATTTCTCTTTTTTTCATCTAACTGTATCCTGTAATCATCTCATGCCTTTTATCTCAACCCTTTCTAATCATATCAGCCTCTTTTAGCTCAGCTCTTCTTGGTTATAGTCCCTCTCCAGTTACTTCCCTCTTACTATTAATTCTCCCCATCCCAAGTCTGTTATCTCTTTCTCTTACCCCCTCCTTCATTCATATCTCCACTTTCCTGTTATCTCATCTTTTCTAGTTATCTTTATTATCTAACCCCTTCCTAATTATGTTATTCCTCTCTGTTGACCGCATTTGAGATATTCTTGGCAAAGACACTGGAGCAGTTTGCCATTTCCTTCTCTAGCTCATTTTACAGATGAGGAAACTGAGGCAAACAGGGATAAATGACTTGCCCAGAGTCACACAGCTAGTAAATGTCTGAAGCTTGATTTGAAGTCAGATCTTCCTGACTCCAGGGCTCTATCCTCTGCACCACATAGGTGACCATTCTTCTCAGTTATCCCTATTATCTAAGCCCCTGCTAATTATGTCATCCCTCTCTGTTATCTCATCCCTAATCTTCTCTCAGGTCATCTCAAGCCCTTCTTGCTGCATCACCTGTTCACTGTTATCTCATCACTCCCATATCAGCTTGTTTTTTTCTGTGTGGATCGTTAGACTGAACTTTTATTTATTTTTGGTTTTTGTTTTGTGTTTTTTTTTCTTTTCAGTAAGGCAATTGGGGTTAAGTGACTTGCCCAGGGTCACACAGCTAGTAAGTGTTAAGTTAGACTGAACTTTTAAAAGTGATTGATATGGGGCAGCTAGGTGGCACAGTGGATAAAACACCAGCCCTGGATTTGGGAGGACCTGAGTTCAAATCTGGCCTCAGACATTTGACATTTACTAGCTGTGTGACCATGGGCAGGTCACTTAACCCTCATTACCCCACCAAAAAAAAGTGATTGATTAAACATCTCCTGTAGGAGCTTCTATAATGATCTAGTACTTGAATCAACACCGTCTCATCTACAAAAGGGAAACTGAAGGATTTCTCTCTTCATTTAGACTCTGGACTGCATGACGATGGCAAACAATTGTTAGGAGATCGTTGGTGACTCAGAAGAGAGAAGTTCTCTCAGAAGTCTGATTTTAAAGGGGTGCGGAGATCATGGAGTCAGCAAGAGTAGACAATTCTTTCTGGCAGTGAAAAAAAGGAGAGATGTGGCATGATAAGTTGAGGGAATGGCAGGGTCATGTGAAGACTTTTAAGTGATGAAGAGAATTTAGGGATGCTTTAGGGAGCACTGAAGGAATGTACACAGAAGAAATGAAGAGAAAGGGAAGAGGCAGTGGGAGGGAATTATTGATGTAGAAAGGGTAGGAATGAAATGGGAGAGATGGAATTTAAGGGCACACAAAGATCAGAGGGTTTCCTTGGCAAGTAGGAAGGATGTGCCATTCTTTGAGATGGGGGTAAAGTGGGAGAATGGGTGATCACTTAGAGAGGAATGTGGGTGATTCAGGGATCTTAAAGAAAGAGCAGGGGGGCAGCTAGGTGGCGCAGTGGATAGAGCACCGGCCCTGGAATCAGGACTACCTGAGTTCAAATCCGGCCTCAGACACTTAACACTTACTAGCTGTGTGACCCTGGGCAAGTCACTTAACCCTCATTGTCCCATAAAAAAACAAAAAAACAAAAACAAACAAAAACAAAACAAAACAAAACAAAAACCAGAAAGAGCAGGCTTAGGAGGAGATGCTGTGGGGAATATGATAGAGAACAAAGAATTAAAGGGTGGCCTTGCCCAAGGGAAGCTCTACTTGAATTAGGTAACATACGTTTGTAGTATTACCAGGCAACCTTTCTTGACTTCCTCTAAAAAAATGGAGAAGGGAGATGGTGAACTGAGGATCTCTAAGGAGTTAACAGTGTAAGACAAGAGGAGATGGGATTTGCAGTGGGAGGTTGGTGTGTAATTGAACTGGAAAACTGTAGAGTTACTCAAGGAGAGAGGGAAGAAAGGGAGAACAGTGAAGTCAGAGAAAAAAAAGATGGCCTCAAAGAGAAAAGGAGGATAAAGGGATTGGAGGTCATGGAGAGAGAGGGGGGGGGAGGGAGAAGGAGAGAGGGGGGAGGGAAAGAAAGACATGGAGACACAGAAAGGGAGGGAGGGAGAGAGAGTGAGAGATGTGAGAGAAACAAGAGAGAGGGAGACGGAGGGACAAACAGAGATAGAGACAGAAAGGTAGAGAGACAGAGATAAAGAGGGAGAAGACAGAGAGAAATAGAAAGGGAGGGAGAGAGAGAGGAAAAAGAGAAAGAGATGGAAGAAAGAGACAAGGAGATGGAAAGAGGGGGAGGAGAGAGACAGAGAGGGGGAGAGGAGAAAAAAGGGGAATGGGAGAGGGAGAGAAAGAGAAACAGATGGAAGGACAGGCAATTAGAATCAGAAAGAAGAATTTCAGAGTATGAGATTATAAAGGTGAGTCAAGGTAAAATATAATGAATGACTATAAGATCTGTGTCCTAGGAGTTAAGGAGTTAGATGTACTGGGAGACTTCTTACCCCTTCTCCTTTCATCTCATCACCTCCTGTTATTTCACCTCTTCTGGTTACCCCATCCTTCCTCACACTGTTTCCCTCTATCTGGTCTCCATTCTATTACCCTCTTCCTGCCATCTCATCTCTCCCCTCTTATCTCAAACATTCCTCTAATTTCTCCTTTCTCTCATTCTTTAGCTGTTCCAGTTATCTCAGATGATCCCACCCTTCTGTATTTCATACCCTTACTCTTTTCTCATTCCTCCCTTTATTTCTTTTTTGTTTTGTTTTGTTTGTTTGTTTTGCAGGGCAATGGGGGTTAAGTGACTTGCCCAGGGTCACACAGCTAGTAAGTGTCAAGTGTCTGAGGCCGGATTTGAACTCAGGTCCTCCTGAATCCAGGGCCAGTGCTCTATCCACTGCGCCACCTAGCCACCCCCTCCTCCCTTTATTTCAATGCTGCTTCTATTTTCTCACCCCCTTCCTACTAGCCTATCACTCCTCACTACCCCTTGGGATGGGTCCCCACCCCAGAGGCAGCAGGTAGATTCTACTCTTCCCTGAAGGGGCTGGGGCTAGGCTAGATGGCATGGTTTGGGATGGGTAGACCCCACTTCTTATTGGCAACCTGACACAAAACTTGAAGGGGAAGCTAGGTGGTGCAGTGGATGGAGCACTGGCCCTGGAGTCAAATCCAGCCTCAGATCCTTACTAGCTGTGTGACCATGGTGAAATCACTTAACCCTGTTTGCCTCAGTTTCCTCCTCTGTAAAATGAGTTGGAGAAGGAAATTGCAAACCACTCCAGTAAGAAAACCCAACATGGACTCACTAAGAGTTGGACATGACTGAAGAACAAGCAAAACCCTAGTCACTCTATGCTAGCTATTTTCTCCAAATAACCAAAAGTCTTTTTGGGGGTGGAAGGAGCTGGGGAAGGGGAAGAGGAAGGGGAGGGAAAGGAAAAAGAATTTATGAAATAACTATTATGTGCCAACAGCTTTACAAATATTATCTCACTTGATCCTCATAACAACCACGCTAGTAGGTACTATTATGAGCCCCACTTTGGAGTGGAGGAAATTGAGGTGGGCAGATATCACACAGTTAATGGGAGTTGAACTCAGGTCTTCCTGACTCCCCACCCAGAGTTTTATGCACTAAAGGTTAAACACCTGCCTTAGGACTCCAGTGAAGCAGCAAGGCAGTGATTTGAATTGTAAACTACGGGGGCTTAAACGGAAATGGGATGGAGAGAGACTGCTTTCAATTTTAGAAAGTTCCATGGTGATTTTATCCCCCTGGGCAGCTGGATGTGTGTGTATCATGTGTTTCATGACTTTGGGGCCTTACCTGCTAAGCTGTAATATATTTTTAAGTTCCTTTCCTCTTCCAAAAAAAAAAAATCCAACAATCACTCAACATTGTGGCAACATTTAAAAAAATTATTTTTAAAATTTCATCAACTTCCTCCACCCCACAAATGGAAAACAGGTTTGCTCTATTATTTTTTAATTACAAGTGTTTTTTTCCTTTCACATTTTCATTTCCATTCTCCATGCCCTACTATAGGGGAGGCTGAATTTTTGAAGGCTGTGTTAGTCGAGCACACCAAAGTGGAAAGTTTCTGAGTATAGCATTGGGATTGGATTGCATCTTGGTGGTCAGAGGCCCAGCTTGGCTCAGCAGGGAGAAGCTCAGTGATGGGATTTTGACTACCTGGGAGTCACAGCCACAGGCAACTCAGGAAGGGCCAGGATCTCCTGGGTAGAAGGGCTGAGTCCTTCACCAGAGGAGGAAGAACAGACAATGATGAAGCCACAGATTCTTGAAGTGTTGAAGTCAGTGACAAAATTGGAGACTAAAATTAGAAAAAAAAAAACCAAGTCACTGTGCTGGCCCATTTTATTTTCAGCACATATCTAGGGCTTGCAAAGTTATGAAAGAAAGGCTGTATTTGGTCAACCAACAAGCATTTATTAAGGGCTACTGGGCGAAGCCCTGGGGACACAAAGGAAGGCCCTGATTATAAATTGGCTAAAATGAGCACAGCACAAATAAAAACAAAAGAAAGGAATTCGAGATTTGAGAAAAGCTAATGATCGCTAAAAAAAAGAACCTTGAAAAAAAATCCCCACATCAAAACATGAGAATAATTGAATTATAAAATCATAGGACTGGAAAGAACTCAAGAGATCATCTGGTCCAACCTGTAACTGAACAGTAATCCTCTCATTAACATCTTAAGCTAGTGGTCACCCAGATTTTGCTTGAATTTTTCCAGGGGAAATAGTTGAATAGTTCAATGGAGAATTTACTGCCTTTAGAGCCAGCCAGGTAGAGATTTGGAGAATTCACATCATTAAGGAGTTTTTCCTTATACCTAAACAAAACTTATCACTTTGCATATTAATTATATCAAAAGGAATTTCCACAGGAGGGTCTAGCTTATGGGAAATGAGCAGATATAGCAGGGAAGGCCAGGGTGCAGAGCCCAGGGCTAGAGACATCAGTGACTGTTCATTCCTGGGATACTTCCTCTCTAAGGGATTAATCCCTCCCATCTCAGAGGCTGGTGGAAAGGTGATGGACCATGATGGGAAGGACACAGCCTTCTGGTAAATATAAGATTTGAAGCCTGAACCTTGTGGGAGGGTTTCCATAGTGGGAAGCTTTGTTCCTGCTAACCTTGAAGACCCCTGGGACTCTCTCTATCCATTTGGAATCTGGCACTTGGTCAAGTTCTCTGATATACAAAACGTTAAGCCTAACCAATGGATATTTATAGATGCTACTCTCTGCCCACCAGTGTGACACAGTGGGAGCCAGAGGACCTGGGTTCGGTGACCTTGGAAAAAATCACTCAGTCTCACAGGGTGGGCTTCAGTTTCCTCCTGTCTGTAATGAGGTGGTTGAACTGAATTACCTCTAAGATTCCTCCCATCTCTAAATCTAAAATCTCTGATCCCTGTTTGCTGCCCCACCCCCACTGGCCACCCCCCACCCCCGCCCCACTCTTAAATTCAGTTCGGTGACAACAAAATGCATTTATTAGACCCTTATTAGGTATAGAAGGGCAGCTAGGTGGCACTAGAATGCACAGAACACTGGACCTAGAGTCATTTAGACTCATCTTCCTGAGTTCAAATCTGGCTTCAGACACTTATTAGCTGTGTGACCCTGGGTGAGTCACTTAACCCTGTTTGCCTTAGTTTCCTCATCTGTAAAATGAGCTGGAGAAAGAAATGGCAAACCACTCCAGTATCTTTGCTGAGAAAACCCGGCTGGGGTCACAAAGAGGCAGACACGACTGAAACGACCAAGCAAATATGAAGTATAGAACAGCCTGTTGAGAGAGAGGAGAGATGCTTTCCTTTCCCTCATGAAGTCCAGTATGGAGAAGGGTTGTTGATGCCCTACAAAGGTGTTTCATGGTGTAGTGGGAAGAGCACTGGATTTGGAGTCAGAATTCCTGGATTCAGTTCTGGGCTCTGCTACCTGCCGCATGTCTTTGGGGAAGTTACTTTATCTCTCAGACTCAGTTTCCTCATATGTCAAATGAGGAGGTTGGACTTGATGAATCTCCTCTGACTTTAAATTTATGCCCCTTTAAAATTCTGTTCCTCCTTCCTGCCTGAGCTTTCTCATCCTGCACGGCTAAAAAGAATTCAGAGCTAGGTTGTTGGGCCGGTCCTCCGCTGCTGGATATGGTCTGCACTCGGGCCCTTTCCACTTTGGGAGGACCCACCAGAGTCTGTCCTCCATTAGGGTCAGCGTTGTAATGGGGCACGGGAAAGAGAGGGCTTTAGTCAATCAAAAGCATTTATTATATGCATCAGGCACCGGACGGGGAGAAAAATCAAACAACCTCTGCCTTCAAGAAAAGTATTAGGATGAGGAAAGCGGATGCTGAGATTCTGAGATTAGATTACCAAGGAAAAATAGTGACACCCGGGAGAGGCGGGCCAGGAGATGGGTTGGGGGAGGGGGAGGGGAGAGGAAACAGTGGAGGTAGTAATAGGCAAGTTGGGATTTGGGTGTATTAATCAGAAGGGATAACCTAATGTCAAGCAAAAAGCAGACATTGTCATGGGCAGCTGGAAATGCCTCCCCTCATCGATGTTTTTTTCTCTTGTCCTTTCTTTCCCTGAATGTCCTGTCGGCAGGATCCTATGGCAGCAACCTTGAGAAAGGTAGGACCCATCTGTCTTCTAGAATCTCTCTTTGGGGTCTGGGACCAACATACCTGAGAATTCAGTGAGGACTGGTCATTGAAGGCAGGAACACATACACACCTATACACGTATGTGTGTGTGTGTGAATACATGTTTAGAGTAAAAGATAATAATGGAGGGGGCAGCTAAGTGGCACAGTGGATAATGCACCACCTCTGGATTTAGGAGGACCTGAGTTCAAATCTGGCCTCAGACACTTGACACTTACTAGCTGTGTGACCCTGAGCAAGTCACTTAACCCTCATTGCCCTGACCCCCCCCCAAAAAAAAAGATAATAATGGAATCAGAGAAGAGAGTGGGAGTGTTGAAGGAAGTTAGGCAGGAACAGCAGGGATAGAGGACAGATGCCAGGGACTTGGGATCCAGGGCAGTGAACCAGGACATGGGCACACACAGAATCCCACATTTTCCAGAGAATCTTCTCCATTGACCAGATAGATTAGCCATAATGATCACAGCTGTTAAAAACAACAACTTTTATGGATATCTTTTGGTTTTACATCTCCTTTGTTTCTCAATATACCTTCTCTCTTCCTTATAATGATGAGTTTAAAGATTTTTTTTGTTTTGTTTTGTTTTTTTTGGTGAGGCAATTGGGGTTAAGTGACTTGCCCAGGGTCACACAGCTAGTAAGTGTGAAGTGTCTGAGACTGGATTTGAACTCAGGTCCTCCTGAATCCAGGGCCAGTGCTCTATCCACTGAGCCACCTAGCTGCCCCGAGTTTAAAGATTAAAAAAACAAAAGCCAGTTCAGTAAAACTAGCCAGTCCATCAATCAATGTACTATTCCATATCCATAACCCCCTACCTCTCCAAAGAAGGCAGGAAGGTGGCTTTTCATGTCTTTTCTTTGGGGGCAAGAGTGGTCATTATCGCTTCAGAATACATGATTTTAATTTTTATTGTTGCTGTTCTTCTTTCCATGTAGGTCGTTGTAATGTTTATGTACATGGCCTCTCTGGTTCATCTTATTTCATTTCGCATCAGTTCATAGATGTCTTCATGTGCTTCCCTATAGTCTTCATTCCTTGTTTCTTAAAGTGTAGTAATATTCCATTCCATCCATGAACCAGGCTTTGTTTAGCCATCCCCCAACCAATGGGCATTGCTGTTAGAAAAAAAAAAATCTGTATAGCTCCCTTTCTCTGGGGCTCTCAGGCTCACAGAATTCTTTTCTCACAATGGCCCTGTGAGCTAGAGGAAATGCATGTTGTTTATTGGAGATGAGGAGACTGAGGCTCTGAAAGGCTAAGTGACTGATCTTTCATCACACAGTGGCTGTGTTAGGTGTGAGATTCGAGCCCGGGGCCTTCTTGTCCACTGCACAACATGTCTCTTTTGAGGGCCGTCTTTCTTTGTCCAGGCCTTAGAGAAGCTTTGGGGAACCTTCAGTTCGGTCCCCAAGTTTAGCCTGTGGTGTCCAACCTTTTCCTCTTCTAATTCCAGAAGCTACATGCTCTGTTTCTTATATAGCTGTGTTTTCATGGATCTGTGACCTCCTCCATATTTATTCTCCCTCCTGTGATGCAGATTACTACCCATAATTCACATTTCTAGTGCATGCCACAATTTGCAAAGCATTTTCCTCC
The DNA here is from genome assembly GCF_019393635.1 of Dromiciops gliroides. NCBI lineage: Eukaryota > Metazoa > Chordata > Mammalia > Microbiotheria > Microbiotheriidae > Dromiciops > Dromiciops gliroides. The sequence goes on from NC_057861.1 coordinate 669,875,551, forward strand.
CAAAACTTATGAAAAAGGAAATGCAAATATCACTAATCCCATTTATAGAGGAGGAAACAGAGCACTTTTTTCTCCTAAAACTTAAGAAATAGGTGGTGCAAGGTTTTTTTTTTTTTTTTTTTAGTGAGGCAATTGGGGTTAAGTGACTTGCCCATGGTCACACAGCTAGTAAGTGTTAAGTGTCTGAGGTCGGATTTGAACTCAGGTACTCCTGACTCCAGGGCCAGTGCTCTATCCACTGCGCCATCTAGCTGCCCCGCAAGTTTATTTTCATATATATATATATATACACACATATATATATTCTTTTTTATTTTGTTAAATATTTCTCAATCATATGAAAACATCGTAACATTCATTTTAAAAATTTTTGAGCTACAAATTCTTTCCCTCCCTCCTGTCCCTCCTGTCCCCATTGAAAAGGCATGCAATATAATATTGATTATACATGTGAAGTGATAGAAAACAAATTTCCATATTAGCCATATTTGTGCAGATGTTATTAACCCCATTTATAGAGGAGGAAACCAAGGGTTAGAGAGGTAAAGGAGAGAGGGGATCTAAACCTAACTCTTCTGGTTCTTAAGTAGAGTTCTTTCTCCATAGTCATTTTGGGGGCAAGGGTGTGTGTTGGATTTGGAGGGGTTCTCTAAAATCACCCCTTAGAAATGGTCAACCCTACCCTTGATAGGTAGAACAAACCCCATAATCTATGTATTAGGGTTAGGGCTATGGCCCTATGTATTAAGCTCAGGCCTTGGGTCTGTTGGTGTCCCTGATTTCTTCTTTCCTGTTGCTTCTTTCTATACAGTGTGCGGGAAACCCCAGTTGTCAGGGAAAATTATGGGAGGCCAGTCTGCTGCTGAGGGGAAGTGGCCTTGGCAAGTCAGCCTGTGGTACAGAGGACTTTTCATTTGTGGAGGGTCCCTTATCGACTCCCAGTGGGTCCTCACAGCAGCCCACTGCTTCCAAAAGTGAGTGACTATTTTTTTTGAGGGGGACAATGGGCCCTGAATGGGGGGGGGAGCTTGGGGTGGGGGAGAATATTATAGCCTTGTTGGGACAGAGTGCCTTGGCTCTCCTGGAAAAATCATGAGAGGCTCTTCCGTTGTCTTGGCTCAGGTCATTGACAGTGGGTGAGTAGCCCAGTATGGCCAGGAAGCTGTATCTATAAATGAGACTCAAATATCCCAGCATGTTATTAATTTACAAGGAAAAACAAAAAAGTGATTCATCCAACATCATCCTCTCTCACCTCCCTGTTGCCCCCAACCCCATCCTTGCTCTGGGAAGAGCAATCAAATAATAACTAGACACGCTACAGAAAAGGGCTTGGGAATTGACTGCCCTTCACAATCCCCTGTGATTGAGACCCAAACTCCCTTCCCTGGCCACCGTTGTGTCCTCACAATAAGCCTCTTGAGCCAGTGATCACAACCTTCTTTTCTTTATGTTCCCAGCATCTAACAATGCCTGGCACACTGTGGACACTTAATATATATCATTCATTCACTCAAGTCCCCCTCTAGTCCTTCATTGTGATGAGGAGATAGCCCTAGTTCTCAAAGGCTTCACCAGGCCATGCAAAGCCCTGACTGACCCAACGGGAGCAGGAGAGGTTTCAGGGGTGGGCCTGGAGTCATGCTGTGTCTCTGCCTTTTAGGGAAACTGTGAAGTTTGGAGAGAGATCGCCCAAGGGGATTGGCTACCAGGGATAGTGGGAGATGAGAAGTGAATTGAAAGGGGATGTTACCACCACAATAAAGGAGGTCCCTTCATCTCTCTGGGCAGCTATTCTGCTTTTAGCCAGTACTGTTACTTTTAGCCATTAGCATGAGTTTCCTGACATTAAACCTAAATATTTAGTCTTTTTATGACTTCCACTCATTGCCCCTGGCTCTGCCCTCTAAGTCAATTCTAGGAAGGTCACAAGTTCCATTTGATAACCCTCTCAATACTTGAAAACAGCTAGCTTCTCCAGGTTAAACTGTCCCAATTCCTCCAACATGTCCTCATATGTCACTGCCTTGAGGGTTATTCGCTATCCTCGTTGTCCTTCTCTGCATACTTTTCCAGTTTACCAATGTCCGTCCTCAATTTTGGTGCCTAGAACTGGACACCATTCTGCAGGTGGGGTCTGGCCAGGGTAGAGTACAGAGGGACTATCATGTCTTTATTTCTGGAAGCCCTGCCTCTCGATGCAGCATAAGGTGGCATTCCTTTGTTACCTTGTCATGCTATTTATTGACCCTTCGGAACTTTTAGGCCACTAAGGCCCTCAAGATCTTTTTCAGGTGAACTGCTATCTACCTGCAAGTCTTCAATCTTGTTCTTGTAATGTCCATTTTTGTACCCAAGTCTCAAGGATCCAAAAAAAAAAAAAGACTTTTAAGCCTTGACTTGATTCTTTCTTCTTAGAATGTCCTTCCCCATAGTCTATGACTTTCCAATTCCTATTCATTTTCAAGAATCAGTCACCTTACTTCCTTCAGGAAGTCTTGGCTGCCCATGGCAATTTCTTCCTTACTTAAACTCAGGTTGGACTATAGTTCTCCATAAGGAACTAGATCACGGAATGGCAGGTTCTAAACAGTGGCTTACCCCAGAATCTGGGGATAAGCCCTGAAACTATCATGCTCTGATTGGAGTCAATGATAAGCAGCATTGTATAGGTATGTGAATAAACTAACTGCAATAGTGACCATTTAAGAGAAAATTGCCAATGGGATGCTTACAAGACTAAGGTAGGAATATAAATTCTCCTATCTATCATATATAACTATATTAATATATAAATAAAAATATACATATGTGTGGTTTTTTTCAGTAGAGAGCCACAGAGTCAGAAATCCATGTGGATTTGAATTTTAAATTTCACAGTGGTGGTGAAATCTAGTCTGATTTGTTTCAGTTCAGATCTGTTATTTCATTGGTTTGGGGAACTCTCTGTGTGGAAACTCCCTCCATTGCTTCACATGAATGACTCCTATTTAAATTTAAATTTGGGACACTGAATGGTTAAATTAACTGTAATTAAAACCACAAGAGATTCAGAAGTCACCAAAAAAACTGAGAGAAGAGAACAGGGCCTAGGACAGAGCATTGGGGAGCACCTGCAGTCAGAAGCTATGATGTGGATGGGAGAAAGGATACTAGGGAGGGATCAGATGGACAGGAGGAAGAGAATGGGGTGATTAAAATTCAATAAGTAAGAGTTCCAGGAGGAGAGAGTGGTCAAGAAGGATCAGGACTGAGAAAAAAAACATCCAATGTGGCCATTAAGAGATCACTGGTAATTTTGGAGTTGAGGTGATGTTGGATGATGAGTGATGAGATTGGAGAGCAGATTGCAAAGGATTGGAGAGTCAGAGGAAAGAAAATGCAGAGGACTTTTCTAAGAGTCTGACTGAGAGAGGGAAGAGATATGAGACTGAAGCTTGAGGGGATGGTAGCCTCCAATAAAAGCATGGAGGAGGGCTTATTTGAAGGCAAATGTGAAGGAGCTAGTGGATAGGGGGAGATTCAAGGGGTGTTTGAAATGAAGAGAAGGGTAGCAGAGGGAACTCACAGCAAAAGGGCCCTGTGCTTTCAGGAAAGAGGTGAGATCCTTAGCTGATGATACAGGGGATGGAGGAGCCAAGGAGGGCTTGAAGAAAGAAGAACTTTGGAATAGTTTTGTGGGAAGTGAGAATAGAGAATCATTAGGGAGGAATCAAAGTATGGCCTTGCTGAGAAGAGGACCCAGTTGAGGTTGGGTAGCACAGATTTGTAGTGTGTTGGCAGTACTTCCTCCATCTTTGTTCAGTAGCAGGAATGGAGGGAGAAGATGGCAGGATAAATCCAATGCTGGGGGTTGGCAAGAGATAAACCATGATAGGACAAGCAGTCAAGGAATTTAAGAGTAGGGAATAGTGTAGAACTGAATTGGTTAACTATAGGGCTAAGCTCTGAAAAAGGTATAAAATGAAACCGGGGGAGGGATAATGGTTTGAGAAAGTAACTAAAGAATATAGAGGGATTGGAAGTCATGGCAAGGCATAGAGAGATGGAACAATAAGAGATTATGGTCAGAAAATGCAATGTTGGGATTCTTGATGAAGGAAGTGGTGAAATCCAGGGTATGACCATTTCTGTTTGTGGTGCTATTGTCTGTCCTTCAAAATGACATCACTAGGTTGAGATCAATGTACGGTGTGTCCAATCATATCAATGCAAGCTCAGGAAACTCTACCACAGGTCAGGCACAAATAGTCCCTATGACCATTTGTCTCTAAATTTGCACATCTCAAGTTTCTTTTGAGCTACTGTAAATCCTGTTTTGCTCAGCTCCTTCTTTGATGAAGGCATGAAATACTGAGTTCAGATCCAGTGCCATTGTCTCCCATGTCTCACAATCAATGCCAAAGTTCTTCAGAGAGACATTGAGAGTGTCCTTGTATCACTTACTCTGACTTCTGCGTGAACTCCTGCTTTATGTGAATCCTCCCTAGAATTGTCTTTCAGACAAAAGTTCATTTGACATTCAAATAATGGGGCTTGGGAGTTCAGTTCCAGAAAGAACTTCAGTGTCTGGTACCTGATCTGGCCAGTTGACTTTTAGAATCTTCCTAGGACAATTAAAATGGAAGCAGTTCAATTTTCTGGCATGTTACTGGTATATTGTCCAGGTTTCACTGTCTTACAATAATGAGGTCAGCACAATGGCTCTGTAGACCTTCAATTTGGTAGGCAGTCTAATACCTTTTCTCTCCTACACTTTCTTTTGGGCCTAGTATATTGTCAAGGTAAGTGAACTTATCCATAGCATTTAAAATTTCTTCATTTACTGTAATCAATGGTTCCATGTATGGATGGTTTGGTGCTGGCTGGCAGAGAACCTCTGTTTTCTTGGTGCTTATTGTCGGGCCAAAATTAACACAAATGGCAGAGAATCGATTCTTACTTTATTGCATCTCAGCCTCAGAGGTTGCATTGGGTGCATAATCATCTGTGAACAAAAAGTTGTGCACCGACTATTTAAGGTAGACACATGAATTATGGGACTTAAAGAAATTGAAGAATTGGGAGGTTAGTATGTTTAAGGGACCATCAAAAACAAAGTTGAAGACCCTTAGTATAAAGTCAGGAGTTGAGTGAAAGAGGAAGACAGTGAACAAGGAGTTGAATTTCTTGAGAAAGGGAGAATGACCTGAGGGTCATTAGATAACAGTGACCATGAAGTACATATGTGAAAAATGTTAATAGAGTGAACTTTAAAGGATGTTGGATTGCTAGTTTTTGGTGGCAAAGGGAGATTTTGGAAGTACCTTTGGAGAGATCAGTTTCAGTTGAGTTATGGGGTCAGAAACCAGATTGCAAAGGATTGGGGAGACAGAGGAAAGAAAGTATATATAACTTTTTTCCTATGAGTTTGACTGACAGAAAAAAGGGATACAAGATGAGAAATTGAGGGAATAATCATAGGCAAAGAGGAAACAGAATTATCATTTTTCAGACTTTATGATGATTTTCTTTAAAAAATTTTTAATTTCTTTTTTTAATGATGATTTTCTTAGAAAACCCTAAAGAGTCAACAAAAACTAATCAAAACAATAAATTGAGTAAAGTTATAGGATATAAAATAAATCCAAATAAATCATCAGCAGTCCTGTCTGTCATCAGCAAAACATGTTAAGAAAGGCTAGAAAAAGAAATTTCATTCAAAATAAGTACAGAAACTATAAAATGTTTCAGCATGTATCTACAAAGATGCATTCAGGAGTTCTATGAGTCTAATTACAAAACACTTTTCAAAATTAAAGACAGACCTAAATCATTGAAGAAACAATAGTTGCTCATGGGTAATTAAAACCAATATAATAAAAAATGACCAGACTAGCTAAATTAATTTATGTATTCAGTGCTGTGCTGATCAAACACCCAAAATATTTTATAGAGATAGAAATAATAGTGAAATTTATATAGAGAACAAATGGTCAAGAATCTCAAGGGTAATGATGAAAAAAGTGAGAAGGAAAGAGTTCCATCAGTATCAAATTAAAAAATGTACTCCAAAGCAATAATCACTAAAATGATTTGATACTAGCTTAAAAAAGGAAGAAAGGTGCAGTGGGAGAGCTTACAATGGGAGAATCAGTGGAACAGATTAAGTACTTAACATACAGAAGCAAATAGACACAGTAGCACTGTGTTTGATAAACCTAAATATTCCAATTACTGAGGGAAAAATTCACTGATTGGCAAAACCTGCTATGAAAACCAACCAAAAGTTTGGCAGAAATTAGGTTCAGACCAACACACCATATACCAAATTGATTAATGACTTAACTATAAAATATTACATCATAAACAAATTAGAGGAGCAAGAAAAAAGTTACCTTTCAGATCTATGGATAGGGGAAGAGTTATGATCAAATAGCAGTGAAGAAGATCACAGAAAATTAAATGGACAATATTGAATATATAAAATTTAAAAGTTTTTGTACAAGAAATCACATGCCATTAAAATTAGAAAAGAAACAGGCAAATAGAAAAAAAAATTTGCAGCAAATTTCTCTGGTAAAGTTCTCACATCCCAGATATATAAGGAACTGATTAAAATTTATAAAACTGAGTCATTCCCCAATAGACAAATAGTTAAAGAATATGAATAGACAGCTTTTAAGGGAAGAAATCCAACAACCATATTGAAAATGTTATAAATTATGAACAGTTAAAGAAATACAAATTAAGGCAACTTTGTGGTTTTACATTACAGCCATCACATTGGCCAAGATGACAAAAAAGGCAAATGACAAATGTTGGAGGGGCCATGGGAAAATAGGCACACCCTGACACTGTTGTAGGAACTGTGAATTGTTACAGCTATTCTGGAAAGCAATTTGGATCTATGCCTCCAAAGTTACTAAACTGTGCTAACCCTTTGACCCAGCTATATCAGCACTAGACCTGTGCCCCAAAGGAATTAAGGAAAGGGAGAAAGAACCCAAATGTATAAAAATATTTTAAATAATTCTTTTTGTAGTAGCCCCAATCTGGAAATGTATGGATTGTGCCATGGGGAATGGCTAAACAAATTTACAGTATATGAGCATAATGAAATATGATTGTGCATAAGAAATTATGAAATGGACATTTTCAGAGGAAATTGGTACGAGAGCAAAGGGAACAGAACCGAGAGAACAATTTATATAATTACAACAACATTGTAGAGGAAAACAACCCTTAAATTTTTCCCACAATTCCGCAAGACTAAAGATGAGATATAACAGTCACCTTCTGTAGGAGAGGCAATGAAATTAAAATGTGGAGATAAATTTTGGGGCATAGCCAAGATAGGAATTTGTTTTGTTGGACTATCCATGTTTATGATAAAGTTTATGATTGTTGTTGTTCAGTGGATGGGGTGGGAGAGCTTACAATGGGAGAAACAGTATCAGTACATTAAAAAAAATAAGTAAATGCTTCTTTTAAAAAATTACCCCCTCCCAACCCAATTGAACACTGTGTCATTATAAAGACCAAGTTTGGTCCTGAAGAAGAGCTGAGAAAATGCATCTCCTGTCAAACTCCCTTCTTTGCTGAGGTGGGGGGTTATCAATGTAGAACACTGTGTATAGTGTCTGACTTGGTTGATGTGTTGCTTAGTTTTTCTAGTTTGCCTTTCTTATTAAATGTCATGCGAGATAACTCTCTAGGTAGGAGAGGAGAGGAGGGATATATAAAGAAATGAAAGAGGTGTAAAAATACAAGTTATCCATTTTTTAAAAATAGAAATCTCATTGGTTTTGTATGAGAGTCTTCAAAATTTAGACCATTGAGCTTTGCTTTAATTTCTGACAAAATTTTAGAAATGTTATTTTTTCCCTGTTTAGAATTTTATTTTCCAAATTACATGTAAAAATAAATTTTGACATCAATTTTTAAAAACTTTGTATTCCAACTTCTCTTCCTCCCTCCCTTCCCACCCCCCATCCCCAAGAACTCAAGCAATTCAATATAAGTTATACATGAGTAGTCATGGAATACATCTCCACATTAGCTAGGTTGTGAGAGAAAACAGATAAAAACAAAGCATCAGATTAAGGAATTGTCCCAAAAAATGTGTTTCAATCTGTTTTCAGATACCATCAGTTCTTTCTCTGTAGATGGATTGCAATTTTCATAAGTCCTTCAGAGTTATATTGGATTAGAAATATTATTATTAAAGGATTTGTTTGTGAGCATTTTGAGGTGAAGGCTATTATCATGAAGAGCCTGCATAAATCCATTAAGAATAAGTCATGCTGGGGCAGCTAGGTGGCACAGTGGATAAAGCACTGGCCCTGGTTTCAGGAGAACCTGAGTTCAAATCTGGCCTCAGATACTTGACACTATCTGTGTGACCCTGGGCAAGTTATTTAACCCTCATTTCCCCACACAAAAAAGAATAAGTCATATCACTTTAACCTAGAGGTAGCTAGGTGGCACAGTAGAGTGCTGGGCCTGGTGTTAGGAAGACCCAAGCTCAAATCTTGCCTTTGACACTGATTAGCTGTGCGATCCTGGGCATGTCACTTAACATCAGTTTCCTCAACTGTAAGATGCCTACTTTGTAGGGTTGTTGTGAGAATCAAATGAGAGAATATTTGTAATGCACTTAATGCAGCATCTGGCACATAGAAGGTGCTATATAAGGCTTATTCTCCTTTTGGCCTCATTTCCTTTTTTTGGCCAAGGTGACAAGACAAGAGGATGAGGAAAATACCAAAGACATGATATAAGTGGGTTTTAGCTAGGCATTTGATACATTTTCTCATGATTTCTTTGTGGACAAGGTGGAGAAATGTGGGTTAAGTGACAATACAGGTCACCTGAACAGGTCATCAGAACCTGAAAGATTAGACCCAACGAGTAGTCATCAGTTGGTGGAACCTGGAAGGTTGTCTCCTGTGTCATGATCCCAGGGAGTTGTCCTTGGTCTTGTGATAGATAGCATGTTTATAAGTCAATCATTTGATTAAAGGAACACATGGCATTTTTTTTGGTGAGGCAATTGGGGTTAAGTGACTTGCCCAGGGTCACACAGCTAGTACGTGTCAAGTGTCTGAGGCCGGATTTGAACTCAGGTCCTCCTGAATCCAGGGCCGGTGCTCTATCCAATGCGCCACCTAGCTGCCCCAATACATGGCATTTTTATCAATTCTGCCAACCCCAGAGGGCTAACTTATACCTTAGACAAGATATCCAAGATATCAAAAAAGATTTGAAAGACTAGAATTATGGGGCAATTCTCATGAAATGAAATTGATTTGGGAGAAGGAAGAATACTGGGAATAACTAGGATGATGTAAAAAATAACCCAGAAGACATCAATAAAAAACAACTTTAAAAAGATGAAAGGAAATAAAGATAGCTGTATAATTTTGTAGTTAGGTTAAGAAAAATCAAATAAAAATTACAAGGTAGGGGTATGTGGCTAGATAATAATTCATATGTCAAACATCTAAGGTGAGCCACAAGCTCAATATTAGTTAGTGAATTATATGATATGTAATAATAATTTTTAAAAAAGTTTTCATTAAAAGGGCCTTAATGTTCAGAACAAGGGAAGTGACCGTTGTATTGTACTTCATTCAGATCCCATCTGCAATACTGTTTCTGCACATTCTATACACTTCTGAGAGTGTCCAGAGTGTGAGAATTAAAATTGGATACAAGAGTATTAAACTCCCTTTTAACCTTTCCCTTATATATCTCCCAGACCAGTAAGAGAAAGAAGCCTCTGAGCTTTAGTTAGAGATGGATTACTTAGCTTTTATTGTTTGGGAATTAATTAGCCAACAAACAAGGTGATGTTGATTAGAGAAATAGGAAAGTAGAAATACAAATAAATAGTCTTAGGTCTAAGCTTAGTCTATATTCCGTATAGAACTCACCATTCACCAAATTCCAAAGCCACCTCTGAGACTGAGAACCGCATCAAGCACGTGCTGTTATGGAGGACCAGGCTGATCACCAAGGACCACACTATCAAACCTGAGTCACCGTGTGTGTGCAGATCAAGCAAGCGAGGAGAGAAAAGGCCCCACTTCCGTTCTCTCCTTGCCTTTAAGCTCGCACCCCGGAAGTGGAGTGCTTAGCAGATGCACGGGCAGTTCCTCACGGTCTCCTCTCTGAAAGGGCGGTCCTTCAAAAACTGGCTTCCTTCAGTTATCACTAACCAACTGTTAAAAGCTTTCACTTTTTACCACAAGAGAAAAGTTATCATGATCCTAAGGGGCCTGGACACTGTGTCCTATGAAGAGCCATTGTTTCAGTGAGGACATAATTGCTTCCTTCAAATGTCTTAAATATTTTCATATAAAGGAATGACCAGTCAGTCTTCTTCTGCTTGGTTCTGGAAGACAAAACTAAGAATGATGGTTGACAGTTTCAGAGAGGTAGATTCTGTCTACCATAAGGAAGAACTTCCAAATAGAGCCATCAGTGGTGGTTGGGGGGTGGGGTGGGGGAAGAGAGACCAGGCTTATAGTTTCCAATCATGGAAGATCTATAACTAGAAGCTGGGTGATCACTTCTTTTTTTTTCCCTCGGGGCAATGGGGGTTAAGTGACTTGCCCAGGGTCACACAGCTAGTAAGTGTCAAGTGTCTGAGGCCGGATTTGAACTCCAGGGGCGGTGCTTTATCCACTGTGCCACCTGGCTGCCCTTAAATTGTAGCCCAACCTTTTTTTTTTTTTTTTTGGTGAGGCAATTGGGGTTAAGTGACTCGCCTAGGGTCACACAGCTAGTAGGTGTCAAGGGTCTGAGGTTGGGTTTGAACTCAGGTCCTCGTGAATCCAGGGCTGGTGCTCTATCCACTGCACCACCTAGCTGCCCTTGGGTGATCACTTCTAGAGACAGAACTGAGATTTGGGTAGGACTGGACCAGATAATGTCTGAAATATCTTCCAATTCAGAAGAAACTCAGAAATTCCACGATTCTATGACTCACATTATGATTCGCTTCAAAAGGCATGGCCATATCCAATAGTAATATGAAGCCTTCTTCCTTTTTCCCTGCAGGTCCAGTAATCCAAGTATGTATATGATCTTTATGGGCCACAGCAAGTTATATGAGGAAACCACCCACTCTCTTCAGGTCTCAGTGAGAAAGATTTTCAGACATGCAAACTTTTCCAAGAATCACCCATTTGGAAGTGACATTGCCCTGTTGGAACTGAGTTCTTCAGTTGGCTTCTCCCCATACATCCTCCCCATTTGCCTGCCGACTCCTGGGTTATATTATGAAGAGAAATCTTCTTGCTGGATGACAGGCTGGGGTAGTCTCACAGAAACAGGTGAGGTAAAATAATCATTCAGGCAATGAGCATTTGTTAAGCACCTAGTATATGCCAAGAACTGGACTAAGAGCTGAGGATACAAAGAAAGGAAAAAACTAGTCCCTATTCTCAAGGAGATTACAATCTAATGGAGAAGACGCCATGTAAATAATTATGTGCAGACAAGATACATTTAAGATAAATTGGAGATGACCAGAGGAGAAAAAGCATGAGTATTAAGTGGGGATCCGAAGAGGCTTCTTGCAGAAGGTGGGATTTTAATTGAAACTTGAAGGAAGCCAGGAGACCACAGAATATGTTGGGGGTGGGGTAGAGGCAAGGACAGGGAAAAGTTTAAAGAATAAGGAGATTGGGGTGGGGCAACTAGGTGGCACAGTAGATAAAGCACTGGCCTTGGATTCAGGAGGACCTGAGTTCAAATCCGGCCTCAGACACTTGACACTTACTAGCTGTGTGACCTGGGGCAAGTCACTTAACCCTGCAAAAACAAAACAAAAAAGTAGTAACAAAGAGTTAGGAGATTGGAAAGATAGAAAGGGGACAGATTGTGAAGATCTTTAAAAGCCAAACAGAAGATATTCTATTTGATCTTAGAGCTCTCAGATCTTTGGAGGAAGAGTGGAGTAATGGAATGATGATAGCATTTCAAAGCTTAGATGGATCCTCAGGTGGCATCGAAATTAAGCTGGGGAGGAATGTTTTTATAAATTTAGTCACTTTGTCATTAAGTTCACATGAGTAAATTTTGTTTTTTACTCCACTTTTCAATCTATATGTGGTGTTTTGTTTTTTTTTTGGTGAGAACATATTGTTGAGTATTCCATTTGGTAACCTTTTTTTTGTTGTTGTTTATGAGAGACTTCAATACTTTTATATTAAGGGTTATAGTCGTTAACTTTGGCTATCATCCACCATACTTTATTTTATTTTACTTTGTAAGTAAGGAATGTAATCTGATATTAATAAAAGAGGGGTCTACTGTCTTGTTGGAACATGCATTCAGGACATGACTGAGGACCTTTCAAAACTTGTCAAACCTGACAACTACCAACCATTCCTGTCCCTGTCATGTTGGGATAAATGAAACTGCCAGAAAGAATCTACAAAGATTAGTTAGGGTTATAAAGTCATTTATAAGAAAATGAATACTATAGGGATATGTATGGTGTTTCCATCTCTGTTGCCAATATAGAGCAAGGGATTTGGAAGAAAGAGGAAAATTTGAGAAGTGAACCATTGGTTAAAAATATGGTGTATGAGAGTGAGATCTGGATTTCTGTACCATGGCTTAAGATATAGGAAGGACAGGTTCTTGGCCAGGGATAGAGTATACATGACAAAGTCTAGTAAAAATGCATTTTCTTGTAGTGTTGAAAAACTAATAAAAAGAGCCTTAGGTTGAAAAGAAAGTAGAAGAAAGGGAAAAAAACCTATGTATTTCTACCAAGCTTTTAGGGGGGAAATACTTCCCCTTTGTTTGAGATGGAGTGTTACTCTCTGGGATTTTATATCCTCCCCATGCTCTTCTCTTCACTGATTTTCCCTCCCCCTCCTTCTTCTTCTTCAATAACCATGATCAATTCATTTCTTATTTCTTTAATTTCCTTTTTCTTTTTTCCCTTTCTTATCTCAAGACAGTATGTGTAATTTTCTTGTTAATTAAATAAAAGTGCTCTTAATTTACTATCCCATTATGGTCATTGCATTAAAATAGTTGTTGGTCAAACCAACACTACCATTTTCATGTTGCCCTCTATAGAAGCTAGTTTGGTGTGAGTACCTCTATTTTAAAACTATCTTTTTCAAGAGTCTTGGAGTAAGGAAGAATGTATTCCAGTAAACCACTCCTTCCACGCCCCCCCCCCTTACCTCCTCTTTAACCTTAAGTATTGTCTTGTGTCTAGGAAATTGTCCAGCTGTTAAAGCCAGCCTAATCTAAGTGACCATTAGGTAACCCTTAAGTTCATGCCCTAGCCTCACTGTCTCTGCTTTATGACAGGATGTCTCAATTTAGACAATGTGGAAAAGTCTGGACCTAACAGATACCCTGACCCCTCTTGTATATAATCCTCTCACATCCCCACCATTCACTGATGTATATAATACACTTTAATCCTTTAAAGTATAGGAGCCACTTCCTAAAGAAGCAGTGTTCCCCACCTTAGCCAACTGTTTTTTAAATGAAATCTTTGAACAAATTTTGCCTGCTAAAACAATGAAAGTGATTGCTAATTATATTATATAGGTATTGTAATCTTGTTACTATCAAGTTTTCTTTCTTTAGAATTTTGATTCAATTAACCACTAGCTATTCACAATTATTGAGTTTGATTTTATTCCTCATGGATGTGCTGGTTTCTTGGTGTTTCATATATTCATGTTTCCACTTCAGGTATTATTATTGGCTCTTGCCAATTTTCATTGTGAAACATATGATCAGTTTTTCTGGGTAGCTGATTTTGGAATTAAATTAAACTTCTTTTGAATTTCATTATATTTACATTATATTACATTCTAGTTGTTTCTATTATTCCTTGGCTTGGGCAAGAATCCTGTGCAGTTAAAATGGTCATGCTTTTACATGGGACACATTTCTTCTTGGCTGTCTGAAAAATCATCTTGTCATTGTAGTCTTGGAGTTTGATGAAGATGTGCTTATGTGAATAGATACCTTATTGATGTTCTGTGAATTCTATCAATTTTTAACCCATTACTTGATTTCAATATTTCTGGCCACTTTTTTGGTACAACTTCCTGAAGGATGGTGATCAGACTTTTTCTTTCTTCGCATCTTTTTTTCTTGGAGCCAAATAGCCTATTTCTCCAAACACTGTCTTCCATATCTGCCTTTTTTCTAAAGACTCTTAAGGTATTTTCAAGTGAGGGTAGTTTTTGAACTTGTTTTTCTGTTCCTTCTATTTTTTGTCTATCACTTTGTTCTCCAATCATCCAATTCTATTTTTCAGTGAATCCATAATTTTCTGTATATTCTTCTTGGATACTCTCAAGTGGTTGCATTCTCTCATGATCTTGTTTTGTTCTTTATTAATTTCATTTCTTTATTTCATTTACTGTTTTTATTATCTGCATTAATGTCCCTCATGAGGGTTCCAATTTCATTTCTGGTGGCCCTGATGTTTATTCATTATATGTTCTTTCTGGACTCTGCTTTAGTTCTTTTTATTTCAATTATTAATTCATTATGTAAGATTTTCTTTTGTTTGCTTATGTCTTTGATTGTTTCCTTTTTCTGGGAAACATTTTTTTTTGGTCAGGGTGGGCAAATTGAGGAAAGTCTATGGAAACTTTGCTTCTGTTTCTTCTTTTTTTTTAATAAGGAAAGGGGACATTTCCATTTCTTTTTGATGGGAATATGGGGGAATTGGGCTTTCTTGAAATTTTTCACTCTATTGTCTTTCTAAAACACCCCTAATGAATGGTCATGAAACCTCCACTTAATGGGAAATTTATTAATTACTGAGGAAGTCCATTCCACTTTTTGATGGTTCTAAGGAAATCCTTCTTTAGATTGGACTAAAATATGACTTCTTGTAACTCTCTCCTCACATTCTCCCCCGCCCCCCAACTGCTTCTAGTCCTTCCCTTTGGGGCCAAGTCTAATCTTCTTTCACATGATAACTTTTCAACTTGTTAAATAAACTGATTGTGCCCTAATAAGTCTTCTCTTCTCTAGACTAAGCAATCCCAATACCTTTAGGTAAGCTTCATCCACCATGATTTCAGCCCCACCTACTATCCTAGTCTTTTTCTTATGAATTCATTCTACCTTATCACCATCTTCCCCAAAATATAGTGTGTACAGATGTACTCCAGATAGGGCAGAAGGCAGCAGGATAATCACTCTCCTTGTTCTGCATACTATGTTTTTCCTATTCATGAAGCCTAAGTCTATTGCCCCCGCCCCCCATTAAGACAACCAACTCATTAGAACTGAAAAAAGATCATAGAGAGCATCTAGCAAGACCTAAATGCATCACAAAATGAGTCATTTCTTTGACCCATATTAAGTTTTCCATCTATTAAAGCTCCCAGGTCTTTTGCACATGAACTTCTGTGCAACTACATCTTTCATATAATTAAGTAGTAATTAAATAGTAATTAAGTCCCAGTGGGGTACCTAGGTACCACATTGGATAGAGTTCTGGACATGAAGTCAGGAAGACTCATCTTCATGAGTTAAAATATGGCTTCAGATACTTCCTAGCTGTATGGCCTTGGGCAAGTAACTTAAACCTATTTGCCTCAGTTTCCTCATCCATAAAATGAGCTGGAGAAGAAAATGGCAAGTCATTCCAGGATCTTTGTCAAGAAAACCCCAAGTAGGGTCACAAAGAGTCAGATATGACTGAAACAACTGAATAACAAAGTTCCACTCTCCTTGGAGTGCTTTTCAAGAAAATAAGCAGACCCTTTATAAAACCTTTATAGAAAGAGGGGGACAGATTGAGGGAGCAAAAAGGAGTTTGCACCATCAGAGGCAATATTTCAAATATATGCTTCTACTATTCTACCTGAGTCAGGTAGTTCTCAAAGCATAATCTAGGGACCCCTGAAGTTCCTCAAGGTCAAAATTATTTCCATAATAATACTAAGATGTTTGTTAAGGCAGCTATGTTGCACAGTGGATGAAACATTGGGTCTAGAGTTAGGAAGACCTGAGTTCAAATCCAGCCTTAGGTACTCACTAGCTATGTGATCCTGGGTAAGTCACTTAAACTCTATTTTCCTCAGTTTCTTAATCTTTAAAATAGGGATAATAATAGCATCTACCCCCCAGAGTTGTTTTAAGGACAAGATGAGATAATATTGGTAAACTTCCTTGTAAACCTTAAGATGCTATATAAATGCTAGCTATTATTGTTTTTATATATATGTATATGTATACATATATATACACACATACGATTTTCTTTCGTCAGTTTTTGCACAAAGTAGGCTAAAATATGAGTAAGAAACAGGAAAGGACTCTCACCATAGAGAGCTACTATGGTAACAGGTAAGAATGAAACACAAACTTGGAAGAGGACAACACTGTTAAAATGCCTGCATGTTAAATTTTTTTTAATTTAAAAAGGGGCAGCTAGGTGGTACAGTGGATAAAGCACCAGTGTTGGATTCAGGAGGACCTGAACTCAAATCTGGCCTCAGATACTTAACACTTACTAGCTGTGTCACCCTGGACAAGTCACTTAGCCCTCATTGCCCTGCAAAAAAAAATGTCTGCATGTGAAACCTCAAAGGGGAAGATGAATTGGTCCCAAGACCAAAAAGCCTTTTTGGAAGAGCTCCAAAAGGATTTTAAAAAATCATGTAAGAGGTAGAAGAAAAATGGGGGGAGAAATGAGAGTTATGCAAGAGAATTATGAAAAAAGTCAACAGCTTACAAAAGGAAGCACAAAAAATGACTGAAGAAAACAATTCCTTAAAAAACACAATTGGCCAAATGGGAAAAATCCACTGAAGAAAATTGGCCAAATGGAAAAGGAGGTGCAAAAGCTGGATGAAGAAAATCATGTGTTAAAAATCAGAATTGGGCTAATGACTCTATGAGACACCAGGAATCAAACAGAATCAAAAGAATGAAAAAATAGAAGAAAATGTGAAATACCTCATCAGAAAAACAACTGACCTGGAAAACAGATCCAGAAGAGATAGTCTAAGAACTATTGGACTGCCTGAAAGCCATGATTAAAAAAAAGAACCTGAACAGCACATTTCAGGAAATTATAAAGGAGAACTGCCCTGATATCCAAGAACCAGGGGATAAAATAGTAATTGAAAGAATCCACCAATCACCTTTTGAAAGAGATCCCAAAATGAAAATATTGTAGCCAAATTCCAGAATTAATCAGGCAAAGGAGAAAATACTGCAACCAGCCAGAAAGAAACACTTTAAATACATGGAGCCACAGTCAGGATTACATAGGACCTGGTAGCTTCAACATTAAAGGATCGGAGGGCTTGGAATATGATATTCTGGAAGGCAAAGGAACTTGGATTGCAACCAAGAATCAACTACCCAGTAGAATTGATCATAATCTTTCAGGGGGAAATGTGGGTATTCAATGAAATTGGGGAACTTTCCTGATTAAAAGACCAGAACTGAAAAGAAAATTTGATCTTCAAATACAAGACTCAAGAGAAGCATAAAAAGGTAAACAGAAAAACAAAACAAACCAAAACATGCTATTCAATAAGGTTAAACTGTTTACATCCCTACATGGGAAGATAATACTTCTAATTCTTGAGAACTATATCTCTATTAGGGCAGATAGAACAAGTATACATAGACAGAGGATGTGGATATAGGTTGACTTTGAGGTGATGATATAAAAAAGTAAGGGGTGAAAAAAAGATTATACGGGGAAAAGAGGAAAGGGGAGGCAGAATTGGGTAAATTACATCACTTGAGGAAGCTAAAAAAGACCTATTACAGTAGAAGGAAAGAAGGGGGGAGAGCATTGTTTGAACTTTATTTTCATCAGATTTGGCTCAAAGAGGGAATAACACACACACTCATTTGGATAAAGAAATTTATCTTACCCTATAGGGAAATAGAAGAGTAGGGGGAGAAAGAGGGCAGAAGTAAAAGGGGAAAGAAAGGGGAAGGAGGGCTGATAAAAGGGAGGGCAGATTTTTAAAAATAGTATTTTATTTTATTTTTTCAAATTACATGTAAAGATAGTTTTCAACATTCTTTTTTTCCTAATAATAAAAAATTCTATTTATAGTTTTGAGTTACAAATTTTATCCTTTCTTTCCCTGCTTGCCTCCCCCCTCCCTGAGGTGGTAAGCAATCAGATGTGGGTTACACATGTGCAATTATGTAAAACATTACCATATTAGTCATTTTGTACAAGAAAACTTGAATAAAAGGAAAAAATGAAAGTAAAAAATAGCATGCTTCCGTCTGTGTTCAATTAATATCACTTCTTTCTTCGGAGGTGGATAGTATGCTTCAAGTCCTCTGGAATTGTCTTGGATCATTGTATTGCTGAGAATAGTTAAGTCATTCACAGTTCTTCATCAAACAATATTGCTGTCTCTGTGCACAGCTTTCTCTTGGTTCTGCTCACTTCACTATACATCAGTTCATATAATTCTTTCCAGGCTTTTCTGAAATCATCCTGCTTGTCATTTCTTATAGCACAATAATATTTAATCATAGTCATATATCACAGTTTGTTTAGACAATCCCCAACTGCTGCACATTTTTTATTTCCAGTTCTTAGCCACTAAAAAAAAGAGCTGATGTAAATATTTTTGTACAAATAGGTCTTTACCTTTTTTGGGGATGTCTTTGGGGGTATAAACCTAGCAGTGGTGTTGCTGGATCAAAGGGCATGCACAGTTTTATAGCCCTTTGGGCATAGTTCCAAATTGTTCTCCAGAATGGTTGGATCTTTTCACAACTCCACCAACAGTGGATTAGTGAGAGAGGGCAGACTGAGGGAGGTGGTAGACAGAAGCAAAATATTGGTGAGGAGGAACAGGGTGAAAGGAGAGAAAAGTATAAACAAGGGGAAAATAGGATGGAGGGAAATACACAGTAATCATAACTGTGAATGTGAATATGAATGGGATGAACTCTTCCATATGGAAGTAAATAGAGTGGATTAATAACCAGAATCCTACAACATGTTTTTTTTTTTTACAGCAAACACATGTGAAGCAGAGAGATACACATGGAGAAAAGGCAAAAGCCTGGAGCAGAATACATTATGCTTCACCTGAAGTAAAAAAAGGAGGAGTAGCAATCCTGATCTCAGACAAAGAAAAATCAAAAATAAAAATCTAATGAAAAGAGATAAGGAAGGAAAGTACATTTTGCTAAAAGGTATCATAGACAGTGAAATAATATCAATACTAACCATATATGCACCAAGTGGTATAGCATTCAAATTCTTAGAGGAAAAGTTAAGTGAGTTACAAGAGTAAATAGCAAAAGTGTGTTAGTGAGGGACCTCAATATCTCCCTCTCTAGGCTGGTTCAATATTAGGAAAACTATCAACATAATCGACTATATCAATAACAAAGCTTACTGAAATAATATGTTTATCTTATAGGTGCAGAAAAAAACTTTTGACAAAATGCAGCACTCATTTCTATTAAGAACACTAGAGAGCATAGAAATAAATGGAGCTTTCCATAAAATGATAAACAGCATCTATCTAAAACCATCAGCAAGTATTATATGTAATGGAAATAAGTTAGAGGCATTCCCAATAAGATCAGGGGTGAAATAGGGATGTCCATTATCATCTCTCTTATTCAGTATTGTAGTAGAAATGTTAGCTTTAGCAATGAGAAGAAAAAGAAGTTGAAGGAATTAGAATAGGCAAGGAGGAAACAAAACTATCACTCTTTGCAGATGATATGATGGTATGCTTAGAGAATCCTAGAGAATCAACTAAAAAACTACTTAAAATAGTTAAAAACTTTAGCAAAGTTGCAGGATATAAAATAAACCCACATAAATCATCAACATTTCTATATATGACCAACAAAGCACAGCAGCAAGAGACAGAAAGAGAAATTTCATTTAAAATAACTGTAGACAATATAAAATATTTGGGAGTCCATCTGCCAAGACAAACCCAGGAACTACATGAACACAATTACAAAACATTTTTCATGCAAATAATATCAGATATAAATAATTGAAAAATATCAATTGCTTGTGGATAGGCAGAGCTAAAAATAATAAAAATGACAATTCTACCTAAATTAATTTACTTATTCAGTGCCATACCAATCAAACTACTCAAAACTTATTTTATAGAGCTAGGAAAAAGAATAGCAAAATTCATCTGGAAGAACAAAAGGTCAAGAATATCAAGGGAATTAATGAAAAAATGCACAGGAAGGTGTCCTAGCCATATCAAATCTAAAATTGATTTATAAAGTGACAGTCATCAAAACTATTGGATACTGGCTAATAGAGTGGTGCATCAGTGGAATAGTTAGGCACATGAGACACAATAGGAAGTGACTACAGTAATCTATTTTTTGATAAACCCAAAGATCCAGATTCTGGGATAAGAACTCACTATTTGAAAAAAAATGCTGGGAAAACTGGAAAATAGTATGGCAGAAACTAGGCACAGACCAACATCATACACCATATACCAAAATATACCATATACCAAAGTATACCTGTCAGATCTACAGAGAGGGGAAGATTGTATGGTCAAACAAGAGATAAAAGGATATTATGAAATGCAAACTGGATAATTTTGATTACATTAAATTAAAAAGTTCTTGTACAAAGAAAACCAATGCAACCAAGATTAGAAGGAAGGCAGAAAGCTGGGAAACAACTTTTACAGTTAGTGTTCCTGGTAAAGGTCTCATTTCTAAAATATATAGAGAACTTAATCAAATTTATATTAATACAAGCCATTCCCCAATTGAGAAATGGTCAAAAGATATGAAAAGACAGCTTTCAGATGAAGAAATTAAAGCTATCTATAGTCATATGAAAAAATGTTCTGAATCACTATTAGAGAAATGCAAATTAAAACAACTCTGAGGTACCACCTCATACCTATCAGACTGGCTAATATGACAAAAAAGATAAATGATAAAGGCTGGAGAAGATAAAGGAAAATTGGAACACTAATGCATTGTTGGTAGAGTTGTGAACTGATCCAATCATTTTTGAGAGCAATTTGGAACTATGTCCAAAGGGCTATAAAACTGCATATCCTTTGACCCAGCAATACCACAAGTACATCTGTATCCCAAGGAGATCATAAAAAAGGGAAAAGGCCCCACATATACAAAAATATTTATAGCAATTATTTTTGTGGTGACAAAGAATTGGAAATTGAGGGGATGTCCATCAACTGGGGAATGGCTGGACAAGCTGTGGTATATGAATATGATGGAAAACTATTGTGCTATAAGAAATAATGAGCAGGCAGATTTCAGAAAAACCTGGAATGACCTACATGAACCGATGCTGAGTGAAGTGAGTGAGAACATTGCATATAGTAGCAGCAACATTGTGTGATGATCAGCTGTGATAGACTTAGCTCTTCTCATCAATTCATTGAACCAAGACAACTCCAAAAGACTCATGATGGAAAATGCTTTCCATGTCCAGAAAAAGAACTGTGGAATCTGAATGCAGTTTGAAGAGTACTATTTTAACTTTTTTCTTTTTTCTTTCTGGAGGTTTTTCTCTTTTTTCTGATTCTTCTTTCACAACATGACTAATGTGGAAATATGTTTAACATGATTGTACATATATAACCTATATTAGATTTCTTTATGTCTTGGGAAGGGGGGAAGGGAAGGGAGTTAGGGAGAAAAATTCAGAACTCAAAATGTTATAAAAACAAATGTTGAGGGGACAGCTAGATGGCACAGTGGATAAAGCACCGGCTCTGGATTCAGGAGTACCTGAGTTCAAATCCGGCCTCAGACACTTGATACTTACTAGCTGTGTGACCCTGGACAAGTCACTTAACCCCCATTGCCCCGCAAAAAACCAAAACAAACAAACAAAAAAACAAATGTTGAAAACTATCTTTACAAGTAACTGGAAAAAAATACTATTAAGATTGAAAAAAGGTCTAAGGTCAAATTTGAACTCAGGTCTTCCTGACTCCAGGATCAGTGTTCTATCCATTGCATCACCTAATTGCCTAATCAGATTGTACTCTTACCTGAAACAGAGGCTTGCCTTGGGCCACTCTGAGAGATAGCACTGGTGGGTGATGTATGGCTGACAGTGACTTTGAAGGCCAAACCTAGAGAGTTTAGATTTCTTTATCTAGGCAAGCATAGACAAGTCCTGGGCCCAGAGCTCTGACTTTGAAATCTTCTTGTCAACAGAGCACCTGGCAGTAGGATCCTATCTCCAGGAGGCTGAAATCCCTCTCGTTAACAATTATTTATGCAGTTTATTTTATGGGGTTCCAATGACGAGCAACTTGACATATGACGTCAAGGACGACATGCTGTGTGCTGGGGACATCATCCATCAAAGGGCAATCTGTCTGGTGAGTGATCATCTGTATTCCTCCTGGGCCCTGGACTCAGTGCAAAATTCAGAACCCCATCTGGTCTCCCAGCTTGGTCAGTGCCATGATTCTTCATCTGCCCTACTCCCCAATTCCTAGCCTTCCCTGCACCTCTCTGTCACCTGCACAGTGGTCTCTTTCTGAGCTATAATATCAGAATCACAGGTTTTAGAATGGGTGGGCTCTTTAGAGATCTTTTTTAGCTCTCATTTTACATATGGGGAGCCTGAGACCTGGAGATGAAAAGTCACTCTTCCAAGGTTGCATGGTTAGTAAGTACCAGAACTTCGATGAGACTCGAGGCTCTAGATTCCTATGGTCCTACTACCTCATTCTCCATCTGAGAATAGATTGGACCAAACCATGAAGGGGGTACAGATTTGTGCCAAGGAAATCTGGAGAGAAGGAAAGGGAGAGAGAAAAATTCCTGGCACTCCCTGAGGGCAGGATCTGGAACTTATCCAGACTCCTTATTGCTTTATTTGCACATAGTAGATGCTTCATAAATATTTGTTGAATGTATGAATGAGTCTCTTGGGTAGCATCCTATGCTAATAGGCTCAACATCTTGTTTGGCAGTCATATTCAAGTCTAGAAGAGACCTCATGTTGCAGGGGGAAGAGCACTGGACTGGACAGTCACTAGCCCCTGCTCTCAGCCTTGGTTTCTTTATCTGTAAAGTAAGGGGCTTAGTCTACATGACCTCTAAGATCTCTTGCAGCTCTCACTTTCTATGGTTTAAAGACTCCTCCAGTTGTGACATTCTAGGATGGTGTGGTCAGTGATTCTCCTTGTCTACAGATGGACAGGACCGGACCAAACGCTGCTCCTCTCCCAATTCCTGCTACCATCTGTCGTTACTAATCATCTCTCTGTCTTCCTCAGGGAGATTCAGGAGGTCCACTTGTCTGTGAATTTTCAGAGACCTGGATGCAGGTGGGAATTGCGAGCTGGGGCATGCCGTGTGTGACGCCGATTTCCCCAAGTGTTTTCTCCAGAGTATCCTATTATCTGGATTGGATTGAAGAGACCAAGAAAATGGCACACAAATCATCGCCAACAAAAGCTCCACATGTGAAGATACTTGTCAAGGTATCAAAAATTCCCCAAGCAACAAGCTATGCATCAGCCTCCCAGATCTTTTTCTGCAACCAGATCTCCATTCTGCCCATGCTGCTCGGCCAGGGGCTATGCATGGTCCTGTGAATCTTCCTCCCGTCTCAGCATGGGACATACTTGCTCTCCTCCCAGAGGTCCTCCTTCACCTCCTTTCAACCTTCCTCATATCCTACTGTTTCTCTCCTCACTTGGTCTCATTTTTCCTGGTATTCTCTTGCTAACAGTGCGATGCGTGTGTATTCCAGGAAGGTCATGGGGCCTAGTTAGTGGTGGCAGTGGGGGTGGGGGTGGTGATGGGGCAGGTGGTTGATGCAATATCTGGGGATAGTGGGTGTCAGGGAAGAAGAAAATGAAGGGGCTGGGCTGGGTGCCGTTGTGGAAGAGCTGAATCTTCTGGATTGCTTGGGAGGCTGGAAACAATCCTTAAGTGGTTTGGGGAAAAAAAAAGCACTGAGACTTTGATGAGCTCATTAAACTGTTGCAATGAGGAAGGTGATGGAGTTCTGTATTAATAGTCGACATCTCACGCCCAAGGACACATCAATGACTCCCATTTCTATAGCACAATAAGGTTTGGAAAAGGCTTTTTTTTCATAACACTGTGAAGTAGATAGTGTAGATTTCCCCATTTTACAGATGAGGACATTTAAGGCTTACTAAAATTAAATGGGGGGCAGCTAGGTGGTGCAGTGAATAAAGCACCGACCCTGGATTCAGGAGTACCTGAGTTCAAATCCAGCCTCAGACACTTGACACTTACTAGCTGTGTGACCCTGGGCAAGTCACTTAACCCTCATTGCCCTGCCCCGCCCCCAAATTAAATGACCTGGGGCAGCTAGGTGGTGAAGTGGATAGAGCACTGGCCCCTGGAGTCAGCAGGACCTGAGTTCAAATCTGACCTCAGACATTTGACACTTACTAGCTGTGTGACTCTGGGCAAGTCACTTAACCCCAATTGCCTCACCAAAAAAAAAAAAAAATTTAAATGACCTGCCCATGTTCCTACAGCCAGTAATCAGCTGTATCTAGGCCCAGAACCCTTTTCATTTTGTCTTTGTATCACCAGAACCTAGCACATACAGTAAGTGCTTAATAAATTCTTATGGCTCTATCTATCATCTTTCTATCTATCTATCTATCTATCTATCTATCTATCTATCTATCTATCTATCTATCTATCTATCTATCATCTATCTATCTTTCAATGGATGTGATATGTGTGTATTTATTTATCTGCATAATGCTGTTTCTTCCTCGTAGAATGTCACACTCTTTGAGGAAATGGATTGTCTCCTCAGTGCTTAGCACAGTGCTAGGCAAACAGTAGACATTTAATAAATGCTTATTGAAATGAACACTACCTCTCCAATGACATGAAACCACCAAAAAAAATAGTTTAAAAATTGAACTTGGGCCGAGAATGAGTTGTTTTCTCTGCTTGTTTCCAAATCATTGTGGTTATTCTCTGGTTCAGTTTTCAGTCCTTGTGTTAGGCAAGAGGTTGGATCAGATGATCTCCAAGGTATTTTTCTTCTTTGATAATCTGTAGTCCCATCCTTACGTTTACAATTCACAATGGGAATCCAAAACTGAATGCATTAATTATGTTCTTTTGAGGGAATGATTGTCTGGA
This sequence comes from Dromiciops gliroides, assembly GCF_019393635.1. Taxonomy (NCBI): domain Eukaryota; kingdom Metazoa; phylum Chordata; class Mammalia; order Microbiotheria; family Microbiotheriidae; genus Dromiciops; species Dromiciops gliroides. The sequence goes on from NC_057861.1 coordinate 669,900,679, forward strand.
GGCAGAGAATATGGGTTCGAATTCTGGCTCTAGTCCTTACTAGTGATGGGACCTTGGGCAGGTCATCAAACTTCTCTGGGCCTCAGTTTCCTCATTTGCAAAACAAGGGGGTTGGACTAGCTGGCTCCTGAAGTCCTTGCCAGTCTTAGATCTCTGACCCTGTGACTGGATGACCTCTAACATCCCTTCTAGCCACAATGCTGTGATCCTGTATGAACTTCAACTACAAGAAAACTTAATATCATCTGGGAGGCCGCTGTCTCCATCAACAAAGAGACCGACCTCCTCTCTAGTTTGGTGCATGGACTTTCAGGGTTACTGTGGCCAAAAAGTCATTATTCTATGGACAACCTAGCTCCAGACTCCTCCAAATGTGGCTAAAGTGGTTTTGGGAGAAGTGACAAGTGACCCAAGTACATCACCAGGACCCAAGCTCCTTTCTTGGTCTGTGGGGGCTTCTAGAAATTGGGTTCTCTTGAGACAGCCTTCAAGGGGCAGCTAGGTGGTGAAGTGGATAAAGCACCGGCTCTGGATTCAGGAAGACCAGAGTTCAAATCTGGCCTCAGACACTTAACACTTACTAGCTGTGTGAACCTGGGCAAATCACTTAACCCCCACTGCCAAAAAAAAAGAGAGAGAGAGAGAGAGAGAGACAACCTTCAAGAAGCCAGAGTCACCTCCAAGCTTTGATCATGGATTAGGGCAGTTTTAGACCTCACATACACGTGTGTATATGCAGATGTGTACATATACATATATGTACATATATATATACAAATATATTCATACACATATATTTTATATAAACATATTTTATACATGCCTATAAAATAGATTATATTATATATTATATTATGTTTATGTGTAATATATTATATAATTTATATATTATAAAATCACAACTTTGTGGACATTTGTAATATAGAATTATATATAAATATATATAACTTAAATTAGTAAATTAATTGCCTACTTGCCAGTCTCTTTGTTGGATTCTGGGAATACAAAGGTGGAAAAAGCCCTTTCTGGCACAGGCCTTTAAGATACAAGCCACAGTGTTGTATATGATACACAGATCGATATAATGCAAAGTAGAGTGGGACAGTGGGAACAGAGGAATCTAGATAACATTGGGAAGGCAGGGATCATAGAGAGCCGGTGGGCAGGCAGTCTTGGTGGAAGAAGGGGTGCCAGAGGGGCAGCTAGGTGGCACAGTGGATAGAGCACTGGCCCTGGAGTCAGGAATACCTGAGTTCAAATCCGGCCTCAGACACTTGACACTTACTAGCTGTGTGACCCTGGGCAAGTCACTTAACCCCAATTGCCTCACTAAAAAAAAAAAAAAAAAGAAAAGAAAAGAAAAAAGAAAAAAAAAAAGAAGGGGCACCAGAGCTGCGCCTCAGGAAAAAGAAGGCTTTGATAAATGGAGATGAGGAGGAATGTGTTTCAGGGAGTGGGGGGACATCATGTCAATTCACACAGGTAGGTTGAGATCAGGGACTATCGGTTCTTCAGAGGAGGAAAGGGGAAAAAAAACTTGAAAGGTAAGTTGGAGTCATTTTGTAGAGACCTTAAATGTCATTAGATTAAATGAAAGGACATTATATTTTATATTTTTGCAACGAGGAGTCACTGAAGGCTTTTGAGTCTTCAGGGAAGGGGTAGGGTGAAGCATGCCTTGGGAAGATTATATTGGGGGCAGCTAGGTTGCACAGTGGATAGAGCACAAGCCCTGGAGTCAGGAGGACCTGAGTTCAAATCCAACCTCAGACACTTAACACTTACTAGCTGTGTGACCCTGGGCAAGTCACTTAACCCCAATTGCCCCACCAAAAAAAAAAAAAAAAGATTATATTGGAAGCTGTGAGGAAGATATCATAGGTTGGGGAGAGACCAAAACCAGAGGCTCCTGTTATAAACATCGAAGGGAGGTGTAATGTGGGCTCTGGGTCAGGCTATGGTAATACTTAAAAGAGTGGGGTCAGACGGAAGAGATATTTCAGAGGTTGAGTCATCAGGACGTGGCAAATGATTCAGTGTGGAGGTGAAGAAGAGTGAAAGATAGGAGATAACTTAGATATTTTGAGACATGGTGACTATAACAGAACAAGCCAAACCATCAATGGAAAAATATGGAAAGTGGGAGAAGCTGTTTTGGGAAAGATGATGAGGTCAGCTTGGGACATTCAGAGTTGGAGGCTGCAAAGGGCCATTTTGTTGGTAGCATCCATCCATCCATCCATCCATCCATCCATCCATCCATCCATCCATCCATCCATCCATCCATCCATCCATCCATCCTTCCATGCATCCATGCACCCATCCTCACATATCCATCATTCATTCATCCATGGGTGACCAATTCTTTCTGTCATGTGCACCACCCAACACCAGATGGCAGCCTGGCGTGTCAGCCTATCTCCTTTGTACCTCCCTCAGACTCTGGGAACTAGCTGTCCTTTCCCCTTGGCTCTGCCTCTTTATGTACCCATAAAGTATCCCATTGGTCTAGGGATTGATGTGGATTATCCAATCAGATCACGACTGGCAGTTTCCATCCTGCTCTGACAGTTCCTCCTCTTTCTCCTACCCCCTGCTGTACTCCTAGTAAAAGTCATTTACAACAAATATAGTGTGATTTGGAGGGCAGCTAGGTGGCACCACAGTGCATAGAGCAGTTGACCTGGAGTCAGGAAGGCCTGAGTTCAAATCCTACCTCAGATGCTTACTATGTGACCCTGGGCAAGTCATTTAATTTCTGCCTCAGTTTCCTCACCTGTAAAATGTGGATGATAATAGCACCTACTTCACAAGATTGTTATGTTATTTCAAATGAGATAATATTTGCAAAGTATAGCTGGTACATAGTGGGTACTTAATAAATGTTTGTTTCCATCCCTCCTATAAAACATTGAGTCAGAATGCTAGAAGTAGATCAGGGCAACTCAACATCAATGTATCCAGTCCCTGTGACCATCCCTGGACTAGGGATCGATTTGGCCATCCCAACACCCTGATTTCAGCTGCTCCAAGGTTTTTACACTCATGGCAAAGCTTCCTCAGTGGGTCAGTGTCTGGGGTGTCACAGCGACTCAGGAACTCAGCACCCCTGCCAGCCAGATAGCCAAAAATGACCCAGTCTATTCAGCCTCCTGCCTCCTTCCCTGGTCTCCCCTCCAAGCAGTGACCATCTCTGCTTCATGGTCCTCAGAACTTTATAGGTTCATTCTCTTTGTATGCACTTTTGCCCTTGTGGCACCAGGCATGTCCCCCAGCTCTCCTAGTCTAGGCCAGGCAGCTGGAGAGGAAACCCTAGGCAGCCCCTAGGGTTTAGTTAAAATGTGGTCCCTCCTCTCAAGGAGTGGGGTGGGGGAATGAGACAGAAATGCTGTTAACCATAACACACAGTGTTTCATGTTGAGGGAATTCATGAGGTACAAAGCAAACATGCTACAGAAAATACAAAGAGGAAGCTTGTTATTCATCCAGGGGATCAGGGAAGGCCCTCAGAAGGAGATGACATTTGATTTGGACTTTTAAGCAAGGGAACCTATTGACCAGGCAAAAGGGAAGAGGGCATTCTAGGTATAGTATAGGGGAAGTACCAGAATTTCCCCCTCTCCCTTCCACCATGTTGGTTGGGCTACTTTATTCCCAGGCAAGGAAGCTGTCCCCCAGACTTGCTTGGCCCAGGGGGCCTAAGGCTCAAACCTTTGCTGTTAATAGCTTTCTGATGGACTCAGGCTGTGGTGAAATGACCTCTTGGTCACCTAAGGACATAGAAAGATCCATCTGAATGAAGTTGGTGACCTTCAGACTCAATAGACGAAATCCACAGATAAGTCACCACACTTTGCCCTGTTCACCAGACACATGGAGGGGAAGGGAGGATGAGTCTGGCTGAGATTTTCTCTTGCTGCATATCCTGTCTGTATATTCTGTCTGTCCTGTGGGTAAGTAAACCTCTTTTTGTTCACTGGTGAATGACCTGTAGATGTTTCGTTTATTTCCAATATTAGACCTAACCTTCCAGGGCCTTCCCTGAGTCAGGCCTTTCCTACAAATTTCATAGTAGTGGCAATGTGGTTCACATCATGGTTAAAGTGTGGGGAGGCTATGCAAATACAGAGAATGGGGGTGATCTGATGGCCAGATATGGCAACCAGCCATCCCATGACAAGGGCCCTTCTAGTGATGTATGGAGAATACTCTCACTGGAACAGAGTGAAGGCCCTCACAGACTCAGAGACCTGAGCTCAGTGGGTACTAATGCAGGCTGATGATAGGGAGGGTAAAGAAAGCCCCAGGCCCCACATTCCCAAGTTGCTGTTGATGGTCCTAAAGATGATGGATCGCCAGATGGTCTCCCTAGCCACATCACCATATAGGCGCTGACAGAACAACTGGTGAAATTTGAGTGGGAGGCTCATGAAAGCTATGGCTAATTGGGGAAATATGGCTGTCAGTGCAATTAGGCTCTCCAGGGACGCAGGGAGGAGGCATAGTGCTTGACCGCCTGCTATGTGGGCAGAGTGTAGTGGTGGTGGTATCCTTTCATGGAGGGAACTTTGAGTGTGGCTTCTGAAATGTGGGGTCAATAAGAAAATGATCGATGGTCAGTCTTTGGGGGTGATGATAAAACTGGACCCTGACATCTCATCTAACACCTGAACACTAAGCCCTAAGGTATCCCCTAAAAGTTCTGCCCCATTTGGACACTAAAAGCCAGTCTACTATCAACCCAGAGGACTTCCAGTGGGTATATCAGGGCATCTGAGTTTCCATAGGAGGCTTTAGAAGATAGATCAAGAGAAGGGCCTTTATGAGCTCTTGGGAGTAGGTACTTGTGTGGCCCTTTTCAAGAGTCTTCATACTCGTTATTTGGGATAGGGCCAAATGGAAACCCCAACCCATCCCTTATAGTTAACACCAATATCAGCTACATAGAGGGTGATGGAGGATAGAGTCATTTGCCTCCCGTGTTATAGGGAAGGCAGATGGCACCTGGTGGCTTACAGTACACTGTAGGGATGGAGTAGGTAGCTCAGGCCCTGGGGAAGTGGTATGAGGTTGACACTAGTAAGGAACAATATTTTCCCAGGGAAGGAGCCCAGTATTCTTTTCCCATCCTTCTCCAGGGCTTACCTGAACTCTCTGTCATACTGCCACTGTCTGTTGGGCCGAGACCTGATAAAAGGCTTTTCTTCCTCATGGCATCGATGTCCACCATGACAATGATGATATGTTGACTGGACCAGATGAGAACATGGTGGCAGTAGCCTTAGATCAGATATGGCTTAAGGGATGAGAATCAACACTAAGAGAATCCAAGGTCTAGCCCACTTAGTCAAGTTTTGGGCAACATATTTGGTGGAGGAAATAGTTCAGAATAAGCTACTGTCACTTCCCCACTATCTAAAAAAGGAAGAGCATTATCGGACTCCTTGGATTTTGAAGAACCCACATTCCTTACCTGGGTATCCTAATGGACACCATTTATCCAGGCACCTATAAGTCTACCTCTTTCAAATGGTGCCCAGAACAGGCTACAACTGTGGAAGACCTAAAGTCAGCCATCCAGTAAATTTCTCCCCTACCCACCATGGAGCCCATGGTCTTTGTCCATAAAGACCAGGCTAAGTTGTTTACCTAGGGCTGGCCATGCCAAATGACTTCTCTTTTGAAGCTACAAACTCCCCAAAGTGACCACTTCTTATTAAAAACCAGTTGCTTAGGGGGCAGCTAGGTGGCGCAGTGGATAAAGCACCGGCCCTGGATTCCGGAGGACCTGAGTTCAAATCCAGGCTCAGACAATTGACACTTACTAGCTGTATGACCCTGGGCAAGTCACTTAACCCTCATTGCCCCACCAAAAAACCAAAACAAAACAAAACAAAAAACCCCCCCAAACCAGTTGCTTGATTGTTGCTGGACCCCAGCTGCTTCTGAATAGAAGATGCAGGGTCACATCTTCACCTTTTGTTCACAGTTTCACAAGATGGCCCCTCTAACAAGATGGGCAGCTCAGAAAAGGCTCCCATCATTAAATGGAAACAATACACTTCAAATCCTGGAGTTCGCCTGGGTCTCTTAGGTGTCAATGCTCTTCACAAACTGGTTGGAATATCCTTCACACCCTTTCCCCACCTCTCATTTTGATAGGGCCTCACTTATGGCCACCCAGATCCTGTTTTGCCACAAGAAAGGCTCAAGTCATTGAACATTAGTGACCATTAATCTCATCACAGGAGAGGCCCTGAGGGTGGGGATCCTGGCATATTATTCTTTTTTTTTTTTTTTTTGTGAGGCAATTGGGGTTAAGTGACTTGCCCAGGGTCACACAGCTAGTAAGTGTTAAGTGTCTGAGGCCAGATTTGAACTCAGGTACTCCTGACTCCAGGGCCAGTGCTCTATCCACGGGGCTACCTAGCCGCCCCCTGGCATATTATTCTAGTGACCTGAGAGGCAGGCTGTCTGGCTTCTATGTGGGAGACCCTCCAGGGATAGATTGGATAAGATCTCTGTCCACATGATTCCTGGATGGTGGGCTGGAGTCTAAGCAGGTGGAGTCTGGGACCTGGAGACAAGCTGGCTGGGCAACCAAAGGCTGTCTGGTTTGGAGCCAGGATCATTGCAGCTAGCTGATTGTGGGGCATGCCAGCATCCTTCAGAGACCTCACATGTCCTCTGCTCAACAAAACAACAGGGTGAGGCCCTTACAAGATTGGAAAGTGAATCTATTGGTAATGTAGACACCGGGACTGCGAAGCCCCGTTGAGCTGGGTTTGGGGCAGTTCTTGCTGCCCAGTGGGACTCCTCCAAGTAGAATCTGGGAGCTTAGTGGTTAGGCCGGGGCTCCATGAGGCTTCTCTCCTCTATTACCACTAGCTCCAAGCCAGCGAGGGCCAAGAGTAGAGGGCTCTTAGAAGAACCGTCCGGTCCGTAGCCCAGTAGACTGGGAGTGTCTCTGGAGCCCGGGGGGAGGTGTCTCTGAGGGATGTGATGGAAGAGCCATGAACTGGGCAGGTAAGGTCATGCTCCCGGAGACGCTCCGGCTTGTGCTCAGAGCCAGGCCTAGGGGGCGCCCTCCACCAGGGGCCTGGGCATGCGCAGCACGAGTGCCCGCCCAGCAGGGCCGCAGCAGGGCCAGGCGCCCAGACATGGGGATCTCCCGGCGCGTGGGCGCTCGGGCAGCCCCCCGGCTTCCGCTCCCCGTCCTGCGGCGGCTGCTGCTGCTGCTGCTGCTGCTGCTGCCGCCCAGTGAGGCTCCTGTGCATCTCCCCCTCTCACCTCCCCGACCTTGTCTCCCCTCCTCCCCCCACCCCATTGTCTCACTCGCTCCTTATTTTCTCACCTCCTCCTGAGCTCACACCTCCCGTTATTTCACTTCTCTTCCCATTATCTCCCTCCACCCCCTCCTCCCAGCTCCCCCCACTCTTTCCTGGCGACTTCCTCCTCGGCTGTGTCCTCCACTAGTTACCTCCCCCTTTATTTTGTCTCTAGGAGTGTCACCCCCAATTATCACCTCCTCCAGTGATCTCCCCTGAAACTTCCCGCCCGTCCCCACCCCAGCTCCTGCTGTGTCTATGTCAGTTTTCTCTGTTCTTTCTGCCCGTGCTTGTGATTTCATTGGTATGGAGAAGTCCCCCCCACCAATGCAGAGAGCGACTTTTCTGCAGCCTGTGACCTCCTGCCGTCTCCCTCCTTACTTCCTATCTCACCTCCCGTTGTTATCTCCCCTTTGCCCACGATCTTCCCTCTCGTGGTCTCCGGGCTCCCTCTGGGTGATCTCCCCCACTACCCCCCTCCCCCTGGCCCCTTGTCAGTAGTCTCACTCCATCCCCCATCATCCCGGAACGCCCTTCCTCTTACAGCTCTCATCTCTCCCTTGTTTCTCCCAGGTGGTCACTGCCAGAAGTTATATTCAGGTAGGAGAACTCGTTTGGGGATCTTCCTCCCCAGCCTCCACTTAACCCTGCCCCGATGGCGGGCACACTCCCGAGAAGCCTCTTGGGTACTTCACCCTGACTTGTTCAAGGGGCGGGTCAAGGGGTCACTCACTCACCCCGTGGACGGCAGCCCGGGAGGGAGACCCGTGGGTCCAGTTCCCTCATTTCTGTATGGCTTCCCTCAACTCTTCTCTCCTTGTCTGTTCCCATCCCTTTCTCTCCCTCTTTTTCCATTCCTCACCTTACTTGTTTCTAATTCACTCTCTCCTTTCAACTTCTATTCCTAAATATCTCTCCCTCTCTTTCTCCTCCTCTTCCCCCTCCTCTTTCCCATTCTTTCTCTTTGTCTCCCTCTCTCTTTCTCCTTCCTTCTCCCCTCTTGTCTGTCTGTCTCTTTCTCTCCCTCCTTCTCTCCTGTTTTTTTTTCCTCTCTTTCATTTCTCATTGATGCCCATTTCATCTCCTCTCTCTTTGCCTTTGCCCTGGCTGTTTCTCCATGCCAGGACTACAATCTCTCCTCCTCATCGCCTCTTAGGGTCCCTTCTTTCAAAACTCTTCTCAGGCATTACCTCCTACCTGAAGCTTTTCCTGACCCCCCCCCACCTCCTTACCACCACTTGAACCCTCTACTAGTAAAATTATACCCCCTTTATTGGTATGCAATTTGGATATGCTTGAACACATATATGTTATTTCTCACAAAAGAATATAAGCTCTTTGAGGGTAGAGACTACTTCATTTTTGTCTTAATATCCCCAATTCAATCCATTATTAAGCACTGGAGATACAAAAAGAGGCAGTCCTTACCCTCAAGGAGCGTACAATTTTTTTTGTTGTTGTTTTCGTAGGATTTTTAGTTCCAAATATTTCTCCCATCTTCCCTTCCCTCCGTTCTCCCCAAGATGGAAAGCAGTCGGATATAGGTTTTATATATGTGTGTGTGTGTGTGTGTGTGTGTATATGTATATATATATAATCACATTAAACATATTTCTGTATTAGTCATATTGTGAAAGAAGAATCACAGAACAAGGGAAAAACCTCAAAAAAGAAGGAAAGAAATGGCCCCCAAAATAGAAACAGTATGCTTCAATCTGCATTTAGAATTCACAGTTCTTTTTTCTGGATGTGGAGAACATTTTCTATCATGAGTTCTTTGAAATTATTTTGGATCATTACACTGCTGAGAAGAGCCAAGTCTATCATAGTTGATCAGCACACAATGTTGTTGATACTGTGTACAATGGTCTTCTGGTTCTGTTTCTCTCATTCAGCATCAGTTCATGTAAATCCTTCCAGGTTTCTCTGAAATCTGCCTGCTCATCGTTTCTTACAGCACAATAGTATCCCATTACATTCATATACCACAACTTGTTCAGCCATTCCCCAATTGATGGGCAGCCCCTCAATTTCCAGTTCCTTGCCAGCACAAAGAGAGCTGCTATAAATATCTTTGTACATGTGGGTCCTTTTCCCTCTTCTATGATCTCTTTGGCATATGGATCTAGTAGTGGTATTACTGGGTCAAAGGGTATGAACAGTCCCATAGCCCTTTGGGCATAGTTCCAAATTGCTCTCCAGAATGGTTGGATCAATTTACAGCTCCACCAACAATGCGTTAGTATTCCAATTTTTCCACAGCTTCAAAGAGTATACAATCTAATGGGGAGCTTGTGCCTAGAACTCAGTGATTATTCAATCAATACCTATTGATTGTTAATCAATCAATTGACTCTCTTTCCAGAGCCTTTCCTCTGTTAATTATTTCCTCTTTATCCTGTAGATAGCTTGCTCTGGCTATATTTGTTTGCATGTTGTCCTCATCATTAGATTATAAATTCCTTGAGGGCAGGGATTGTCTTGTGACTCTTTTTGTGTTTTCGGTGCTTAATACAGTACTTGTGCTACTTAATAACTGTATGGATTGATTTCCAAGTGTCTCTCTTTCCGTCTTTCCTCTCCCTGTGTCCCGCTGGCTGCCTCTAGTCTCTCTCCTTGTCTCTTTCAGTGCCCCCTATTCCCCCCCCCCACTCCTGTTTATTTTCTTTGCTCTCTGTATTCACAGCTCTGCCCCTGTGGCTTTCTCTTCTTAGGGTGTGGGCAACGTGTTCCAAGAGGGAAGATCCTTGGGGGTCAGGACGCTCTCCAAGGGAAATGGCCGTGGCAAGTGAGCCTGTTCTTCAGGGGTTTCCATATCTGTGGAGGCTCCATCCTGAACATGAACTGGGTGCTCACGGCTGCCCACTGCTTTGACCAGTGAGTATGCACCGTCTTCAGGTCAGACTGGGATGGACAAAGCTTGGGGTGGAGATCGGTGGAGATCTGGAAGGCAGGAGGCCAGCAATTCAGCACCTGCCAGAGTGGGCTTCACCAATAGGCCAACGTGGTCACCTGCAGGGTGGCAGCCTCCAGAGAAGAGCTGGATGCCAACTCAGTCAGTCAAGAAACATTTATTAAGTGCAAGGCCAGAGACAGGTGGCTTAGTGGATAGACAGCTTGGCCCGGAGTCAGGGAGACCTGAGTTCAAATCTAATCTCAGAAACTTAGTAGCTGTGTGTCCCTGGGCAATTCTGTTTGCCTTATTCCACTGGGGAAGGAAATGGCAAACAACTCCAGTATCTTTGCCAAGAAAACCCCATGGATGGTATGCTCCATGGGGGTCACAGAGACGTGGACATGATGGAAAACATGTGCCAGGCACTGTGCTAAGCACTGGAGACAGAGCTCAAAGACAGTGCCTGCCCTCAGGGAGCTCACAAACTAATGGGGAAGACAACATGCAAACGACTGTGTACAAACAAGATACATGCAGCATAAATGGGAAATAACTAAGAGAGAGAAAGTACTGGAGGTAAGGGGAAATTAGGAAGGGCTTCCTGTGGAGACCAACCAGCAGGGTATTTCAATGGTTTAGGCATGAACAGTTGCAGCATCAGAGGAGAGAAGGGGGAATATATGAATGTTGTCACAAAGGTAAAATCAACTGGCCTTAGTCCAAGATTGCATATGGGGAGAGAGAGAGAATAAAGGGTCAGGGATGACACCTGGATTGCAAGCTTGAGTGACTGGGAGGGTGTCAGTATCCTCCACAGTGATGAATAACTTAGGAAGAAATCACACTTCAGGAACTCACCAGCTACGTGTCTGTTGCAAGTGCCCTCTCCTTCCCTAACTACAGTTTCCCACTCTTTAAAATGGGCATAACAAAACTTCTACTACCCAGTTCAAAGCATTGTTATGAACATTAGGTGAGATCATCTAAATTGCCTGGCAAACTTAATGTCCTGAAGAAATGTCACTTATTATCACCTCTACTTCTAGTGTAAAACGATGATGACAATACTTCTGAAATGAGAGAGCTGTCAGTGACCTTTGGGATTTTCTGGTCCAGCCTTCACATTTTATAAAAAGGGAAAAAGGCCCAGAGTCACTTGCCCAAGGTCACATAGCAAGTGATTTTGCTTGTTCCTTGTCAGTATTCTGTGGGTCCAATGAAACAGTGCCTCAGAAGGAGCTTTGAAATTAAAAAGCACTTTATATATATGCATGTGTGTGCATATGTGTAAATATATATTATTATAATAGATTTTAAATATAGTATCTTATATACTTATATATTATACAATATATTAAATAATATATAATATAATGATGCTCTATGCATATAATATAGTATGAAATATATTATACATTCAAAGTATTGTTATATAGGATATAGGATATATTATTATATATAATATGTTATAAATTCTATATACATCATATAGATTTGTTATATTCAAAGTAATATATTGCACATATGGGTATGTATTATCTATATCTTATATAATATAATAAATATCAACATATAATGATCACATATAATATAATATATGATACATAATATGTATTTGTGAGAGGCTTTAATTATCAGTCAGATAATCCAAGTCTAGTCATTAGGCCTCTACCATAAATGAGCTGCTAAGCCGAGAATCTGGAGGGATTCTAGAGAAATATCTTATCATGCCTCCCGTCACCTCTGAGCTTTAATTCATCTGGGGAAACAATGCCCACATACAGGTAAGTGTAGCAACCCACAAGGCCATATGTGAGGCATCATGGCGTGGTGGGGAGAGTATTGAATTTGCTTCAGGTGTCAGTTCCAACAATTTTCAGTTCCATTACCTGGGTGGGTCCCAGCCTGTCTAAGGCTTGGTTCCCACCCCTGTGACGAGGAGACAATGAGCTGGGTGGAAATGTCAGAGGCAAAGTGAAGCTTGGTATTGGAGAAAAAGCAAACAACCCAATCTCCTACTAATCAGAGCTCTACAAAGGAGCTGCCTTGGAAGGCCAGATGACTGTCAGTCGTGGGATAGTGGACATTCTTTCCCTTGGCTATGGCTTGACAAGATTGCTGCTAAGTCTTTTCCAACCTTCAAACTCTATGACTCTGTGACTCATATGACCTACTTGATATAGTTGGAAATCTGGTATAGGTTGGAGGCAACTGCTCGGCTGAGACCCTAGGACTAGCTGTTCTATGAACTAGCCATGCAGTTGTGTACTAGGTTCATGCCTGAGCCCTCATTAGGGGAAGGAGGCTCTCCAGTTCATACATTCACTGGCTCTTCCCCTGTACTCCTCACCCCCACCCCCACCCCCCTCAGCTACTCCAAGGAGAAATCTGCTTTTGTCTCTAGGATAGGGTTTACCCCAAAACGTGGTGGTGGTGGTGGTGGGACAGTTACAGAGGCATTCAATGAACAAATATGGATTAGGTACAAGATAGGTAATTTATCTCCCTTCTAGAAAAGCCATGATAAACCTAAGAAGATCACAGCTTGCATCACAGAATGACCAGAACAGAATTTGGTAGCTCACTTACTCCCATTGACCTAGTCAGTTGGAAGGCCATATTCAAGTCCTGTTGGGACATAATCCAGTTTCCACAAGGCCCCCAATTTTCCCCCTCGAATTTCATCCCCATTCTGCGCAAGCCAACGGCTCCAACCTGGGCTTTCCAGGGCAGGTAGCCTCTCTGAAGTTGATGTTTCTAGTTGAAAACCCAATCCAGATACTGCTACTGCAGCCATCCTGCTTGATGCATGTCATGCAGCTTCTGGTTAGTGCTGCCATGGAAACTGCACACCTACTAAAGGAGAGGCGAAGGCAGCTTGCTTAAGTCCCCACAAGCCTAGGTGCCATGTGACTGACTGAGAGCAGCCGAAGAGGGAAGGCCCCCCCCCATCCCTCTCTGTGTTACCTCCAGTCATCTTGAGAGCCATGCAGTCAAGGTGAGGCCAGCAAATGCTGCCTCCACGTTTTTTAAAGGTCCCGTGGGTCCTCACCTTTTCTGGTTCAGCAGCCAATCAGTGGATTCTCAGCAGAGGAGTCCCATGCCACTGGAAACTGGCCTCCACAAACTACACTGTGATTGACAAGAATGGTGGCCATCCGTGCTGAAAACCCTAGAGAAGGGTGAGCCGGCCTTAGGTTTACAAGACAGCTCACAAATGGAGAGGAACTCGAGTGTACAGTGGGCACTCCTGTGTCTATAACACACGGGCACCTTGGAGAGTTCATTGCTACATACATACAGCATCCTACAGGCAAGGAAACTGAGGCTTAGAAAAGCCAACTGATCCAAGTATGATGGCTACTCAGTGGAGGAGGGAGGATTGGAGCCCACAGCATCCCATCTCCCAAGGCTGGTGGGATAGGAGCTCTATCCACTAGCCATGCTGCCCTGAAAGGAGAGAGCTTAGGGTGGCCCGCGTTTGGTTGTCATTCTACTAATATTATGATATGGAGATGGTGATGTGCGGTCTTCTTCCCTGACTCTCCAGGTCCCTGAATTTACTGAACTACTTTGAAGTGTATGCAGGCTTCACAGACCTCAAGATGAAAAAGTATGGTCAGCAGCGAGAGATCAGACAGGTGATCATCCACCCAAAATTCAGGGTCACTCACCCAAATGGAAACGACATCGCCTTGGTGCAGCTGAGTAGCTCTTTGAAATTCAATTCCTTAATCCTCCCGATCTGCCTCCCCAACTCCACCATCAATCTACAAAGCATGGACACGTGTTGGGTTACAGGGTGGGGAAAGATCATACAGTCAGGTGTGTAGAAATAAAAGTAGGAGGGATTTTTTGGGGGGGAGGGTGGGGAAAGTAGAAGGTGGGGCTGAGGGTGGTGGTGGATGCATTGATCCCTGGTCCCCACACCCCAACACACACACACCTTGGGCCAGGAAGTGAAGTGTTTTACTTTGACCCAAACAGTTGAGAGGGTTGGGAGGGTGGCAGGAGTGAGATGGGGTGGGGTAGGTCCCCCAATCATGCAGAGGTCTTAGAAGACCTGTTCCCCATCAGCTCTGGGGAGTTGATGGAGGAAGGAGGAGAGAAAGGGGTGTCATAGCACTGGTCTCACCAGTTGTGCTGCATGATAGGCTATCCTGGCAGAGGACCATGACTTAAGGATGATGATGGTGGTCCCTAGAAGGAGAAGGATCACCCCCTTGCACTGCCCATCTCAGAGAGCTGTTGGAGAGAACCTTTCTCTCTCCTTCACCACCCAGTCAGTGGCCAAGGCACATTGTCTGTGCCTCAGAAAAATGTCTTCCCCTCATCTCTTCATTTTCCATTATTACTGTTGTGTCACCCTAATTCAAACCCTTCTCACCACTGGTTTAGATTTCTATAATTCTCTATTGTATTTTATGTAACTCCTATTACTTCCCCTCTTCAAAGATTCAGCACAAAGCTGCCAAAATAATCAGCCTAAGGCACAGCCTGACCATCTCAACTTCCTCACTCCAAAACCTTCTGCAGCTCTCTATTACCTCCCTCACTGGGCCTCTCTCCAGCCACTGATACTCTGCTTGGACTCATTCATTCCTCAGTGGCTAACATTCTATTGCCTGCTCATAGTCTCCTCCAATCCCATTTGGAAGCCCTGTACAAACACTATCCCTGTCCTCCCACTGCCTGCTCCCTTACTTCTATCCGCCTTGACTTCCTCAGCTGTAAAGTGGGAATCACAATTGCACCTACCTCCCAGGGAAGCTGTGAGGATTAAATGGGATCATGCTTGCAAGGCAGTTAGCACAGTACTTGGCACATAGCAGAAACTGAAGTATTTGCCTCCTTCCTTTCTTTTTTCCCCTAGATTCATCCCCTTCAGTTTTTCACTCCAGATCTTTAGCCACACACTCATCCATTCTGGAACTCCTGATCCATAATTCATTAACACGATTCATTAACTCATTAATATGACATAATTAATATAATAAACTTGCTTCCATCTAAAAAACTTTCCTTTCTCACTCCCTCCCCGAGACCTAGCTCCTTCCTGTTGACTCTGGCTATACTATCCAGGACAGGCTGCACTTGCCCTCCCATCCTTTGACTCACTGGCTGGGGCAGAGGATTTGGAATGCTTGCTCCCCACTGACAGCTCCCAAGTCTCCCTCTACCACCATCCCTCCTCCTTTGGGTCCATTCAGTGCAAATTTATCATTGGATCAAGATTCTGGTGGCTATTATCTCTCAATTGCCAGATGATTTTCCTTCCTTCCCTCCTTCCTTCCTTCCTTCCTTCCTTCCTTCCTTCCTTCCTTCCTTCCTTCCTTCCTTCCTTCCTTCCTTCCTTCCTTCCTTCCTTCCTTCCTCCCACCCTTCCCCTCCCCTTCCCTCCCCTTCCCTAGTACCCTAAGGCTTACAAAGCTCTTTATAAATGTCATCTCACTTGATCCAGGCAAACCCCTGCTAGATAGGTACTGTTATGATCTATTTTACAGTTGAAGAAACTCAGGCAGACAGCGCTTTAGTGACTTTCCCAGGGTCACACACAGCTAGTAAGGGTATGAGGTAAGATCTGAACTCAGGTCTTCCGTACTTTTAGATGACGAGTCTAGCTCTCTATCCACTGCCCCACCAAATTGTCCCTCTTGTGGCCTTCGACTACCACTCTTTCTAGGGTACAAGTCTTATTCCTAAGACACCCTATTATGTGGTAACCTTCTCAAGGGTGGGAAATGTGTCTTATGCATTGTTGTATGCCAGCACGGGACCTTATACATAATTCCTGCTTGATCCACGTTTATTGAATTAGGATGAATTAAATAGTGGGAGATGTGGAAGTGCTGTTGAGTCCTGAAGGCAGTTTAGGGTTTGGAGAGCTAGAGAAGGGAGTAGAGTAGAGTTATGGGGACTTCATTTCCAAAGAAAATTAGACCCTAGAGCTGAAGTTTTGTGTTGGCTATGTCCAAGAGATGCTTCAAGCTGGAGTGGGGTGGGACCTGACCATCTCTGACATTTGATGCTCGTAGAAACACACAATCTCAGAACT
This sequence comes from Dromiciops gliroides, assembly GCF_019393635.1. Taxonomy (NCBI): domain Eukaryota; kingdom Metazoa; phylum Chordata; class Mammalia; order Microbiotheria; family Microbiotheriidae; genus Dromiciops; species Dromiciops gliroides. The sequence goes on from NC_057861.1 coordinate 669,916,958, forward strand.
GGAAGGATCTCAAGGTTATTAGATTCAGCCTGTACTGGATAATAGTTCCCTTTGCAACTGATGAAACAGGGGTTCTGCATTCTAAGTGCCCCCCATAATCTCGTGTTGTGTCATGACAAGAAAAGAGGTTGCAACCTCATTTGTGTATGCATAGACCCCTTTGGTGGTCTGGTGTCATGGATCCCTTCCTCATGCGATATTTTCAAATGCATACAAGTAACTACCTGAGATTACAAAGGAAACCACTAACATAGAAGTACAGTTATCAGCATTAAAAAAAAGTCAGCAAAAGAAATCAATTATGTTGAAATAGGGATGATGTATGCACAGGGTACCCAGTCAACAAATGTAACAGCTAGGACTTGATCTAAGGTCCTCTTACTCAAAGTGTACACTTTCCACTGCATCATTGTGGATATTTATACATTTATTTATCTATTTAAATATCTAGGTATTTCTTTATCCATTATATGCATTGATCCATCGATCCACCTACCAACCTATCTATCTATCTATCTATCTATCTATCTATCTGTCTGTCTGTCTGTCTGTCTGTCTGTCTGTCTGTCTGTCTGTCTGTCTATCTGTCTCTTCATCTATGCCTGTCCTCTACCTGTCTATCTAAATAGCTAGATCTCTAGATATTCATCCAAGCATTGCATCACCATAGGAGTGTGTCCATCACCCTATTTATCCCTATGCCTTTCTATCTAGACACCTACATGTCCTGCCTTGTGATTCCATTGGTGTAGGGATGTCTCAGTATGGAGCTCACTCCCTCTACCAATGCTGAGTAGCAACTGTCCACTAAATTACAGTCCCAGAGAGTTGTCCTGGGCACTGAGATGTTAAGTAAATTGCCCCAGGCCACAGAGCCAATAAGTGTAAGAGGCAGGGTTTGAATCCAGCTTCTCTGTCATGTGTCTGTGTGTGGATGTTGTATCACCAATACATATCTATTTATCTATTTTTTCTCCCTCTCCCTTTTCCTTTCCCCCTCGTTTATCTCTTCCTCTCTTCTGACTCTGTCTCACTCTATCTCTGCCTCCTTTTTCCCCTGTCTCTTTCTCTCTCTCTCCCTCCTCCTCTCTTCTTCCCTCCCTCCCTCTTGCTCTCCCCTTTTCTCCCCTTCCCCTTTCCCCTCTTTCTCTTTTCCTCCCTCCTTTCATTCCTCCCTCCCCCCATTTCAATCTATCTACCTAGGTTTCTGTCAAGTCAAAATAAATTCTCTGAGCCTCAGTTTCCTCATTTGCAAAACTACCATTTAGATAGTGCTTCAAGGTTTGAAAAGAGCCTTACATCTAGAATTCTATTGGATCCTTGCAACTGTCCTGCTAGGTAAATCTTACAGGTATTATTATCCCTATTTTGCAGATGAAAAAGCCAAATGAGTGAAGTGAAGTGCTCTGTTAGAGATCATGTAGCTAGGATTCAGACTCAGGTTCTCAGGGCTCAGAGTCTCCCTTTGTACCCCTATACACACACACACACCACAACATTATGTTATCTTAGGTTTTTTTTTTAAAATTATACTTCTTACAGGCAAGATCAGGACAGAAGCCAAACTGGGACTTTTCCACAAATATTAGAAAGACCAAAATAGGAAAAATAACAATCAAGAAAAAAAAACCCAAACCTCTCTTGAATGAGCCTTATGTGGAAGTGTGATTATATTGGAGTATCCTTTCCTCTGCTGTACTGAGCCTCCTTCCCCCAGATCCTGGGCTGGAATCTGCCCCGTTGGATCTCTCCTCTTTCCCGGGCTGTTCCCAGAAGGGATCGGTCCTCTGTGTGAAAAGAATGTGAGTTACAGCATTGCTGGGACTAGATCACCATCTCCCCTGCCCCACAGGAATGACTGCATGTATCACAACCTCGCACGAATGATCCTGATTCTGCTCCTTTTTACCCATGGGACCTTGGGCCCCATTTTCCTCTTCTGTAACATAAGGGGATTAGATCAGACAGCCTCCTCGGGGCGCATGTTCACTATGTCAGGTTTCCTGTTTGGGGGTAAGTTTTACCCCATTACAACAAGGAGCTCTATTCTCATCTGAGTTCTTCCTTTGTAAAATGAAGAGATTGGACTAATTAGTAAATTGATTAACTATCTGCTATGGGCAAAGGGCTCTTCTCAGATGCTGTGTAATACATAGGACCCTAACTTTAGAGCCAGAGAGCTTTACAGGCCATTTAGTACAAATCCCTTCATTTTTTTTACAGATGGGGAAATAGAGGTCTAGGAAGATTACAGAACTTATCCAAGGTCACATAGGTAGAAAGCATCAGAGGTTCCATTTGAACCCGGGTTTTCTGTCTTCAGGGACTACAATGTTGTGTTCTATTGGACCATGCACATGCAGGCTTACAAGGAGAAAAAGTACATGGGCAAAGAAATATGATAGCTAAGGGAGTGAGATGATAATATGGGCACAGTGCTGGGAGAAATGAATGAATGAATGAATGAATGAATGAATGAATGAATGAATGAATGAATGGATGGATGGATGGGTAGATGGATGGATGAATGGATGAATGAATGAATGGATGGATGGATGGATGAATGGCTGGATGGCTGGATAGATGGATGGATGGCTGGGTGAATGGATGGATAAATGAATGAATGAACGAATGAACAAATGAACTAGTGGAAGGAGAATTCAGGAAAAGTTTCATGAAGGAATAGCATCTGAGCTGGGTATTGAAGGAAGGGAATTCAATTGATAGAAATAAGGGGTGAGGGGAAATCCACTTGAGTCATGGAGGACCACATAAACCCAGTCATAAAGAAGGAAAAAAACCACACCAGATGAAAATGGGTCAGTACAGCTAAAATGCAGTCAATGAAAACTGGAAGAGGGGGTTGGAGCCAGGCTATAATGATCTCTGAATGCTTGGGTCAATGATAAAGACTTTGTTCAGTAGGTAGCAGAGCATCACAGTGAAGGTCTGTGAGTACACCAAGGAGGCAGGCTTCTGGGGGACAGGCTTCAGGAGGTTCAAGATGAGAAAACCAAAATCTAGAGAGTTCAGTGATTTGCCTTAGGAAGTGATGCCTTAGGGAGATTCCTCAGGGCTGTATGTGCCAGATGAATGTAAAGGGGAGAAACTGAAGGCGGGGAAATTCCCTAAGATATTCTTTTAAGTCTCTCCCCAGTTCTGGGAAGTGGGCTGGACTCCGTGGGAAAAAGAAAGCTTGGCTAAGACAGTCTCTGGCCTACTCAAGCTCCTAGTCTTATGATCTGTAGAGGGTTTACTATATGCCAGACTCTGTGGTAAGCAATGGGCATACAAAAATAAACAACCAAGACCCTTCCTCAGGAAGCTTCCAGTCTAATGAAGGAAGCTAACACATAAAGGATGGAACATATGGGTCAAAACTAGTTAGAAACCTTGAAATTCCATATTTTTTTCAGTCTCTGGTTTGTTGCTCATAACAACAATAAATCAATAAACAAATGAATGAATGAGTGAACAAACAAATAAGTGTGATTTATATAGATCTTTACATACACCAAATTATTGTGGCCTTACAACAACCCTCCATGATAGGCATTATCTTCCCCATTTTACCAGTGAGGAAACTGTTAAGAGATTCCTTGGGTCACCCAGCTTATAAGGGATCTAAGGCAGTATTTCAATCCATCTTCTCGACTCTTCTACCTGCCAGGCCATATTGCCTCTCTATTCCCTGGTCACTCATCCCTTGAAAAAAGGCAGATAGGCTACTACCCCCTGGCCAGAACAACATTCTGCAACAAAAGTAGAGAGAGCAGAGAATGGAGAGGGTCTCATTCTAGTGTTGCCTCCAATTAGCACATGACCATGGCTGGGTCCCCTTCTCCTCCAAGACTCTTAGACTGCTCATCTGTGAGCCAGCGAGCTCAGACCAGTGGCTGTTGAAGGCCTCTTCCAGTGCTAAAGCTCTCTGATTCTGACCCTCCCAGGTCCAATGGTAGACCAACTTCAGGAGATTCAAGTACCTCTTCTTGATCAGTTTTTATGTCAGATCATATATGGAAGCACATTTCTCATCCAGGAAGACATGATATGTGCCACTGACCTATCACTTTACAAGAGCCCATGCCAGGTAAGTGCTACTGGACTGAGCTGGCCCAGGGGAGCAAGGACAAAGCTTGATGCGAGGTTCAGTCTGGGTTGGCTGGTTAAGAAAAAGGTGGGTAGGTATAGATATTTGGACAGACAGGTGTTAGAGTTCAGAAGGCAGGAAGAGAGAGCAGCCCTGGTGAGTGGAGTGGATGGATGTTTTGATTTATGAGAATCATGGGGATTCCTGAGACATTATGAACAGACCACTATCCTTGGAATCAGAAAGACCTGGGTTCAAATCTTGTCTCTTACTAGTATTTTTGTTTTGTTTTGTTTTTTACTCTGGGCAAATCACTCAACTCATGTGTAAAAATGGTGGGGAGGGTTTCACTTTGGGGGAGAAATCCACTCCAGTCACAGAGGATTGCGTGAACCAAGCCACAGAGATGGAAGAAAACAGATTGGAAAATGGAGGTTAGTCTAGTATGGTTGGATCAAATGACCTTTAATAAGTAAATCTAGGATCATTTATTAAGTTCCTAATGTCTACAGAGTACTCTGCTGGGAATAGAGGTGAGGAGGAGGGGAAACGCAAAATTTATTCCTTCAAAGAAGGAGGTCAAAGCTTAGCAGAGGGATAAGACATATACACACAGGTAACTAGAAGATGCAATGATATATGCTAAGTACATCAGAGAGGTCTTAGGAGGGAGACCTAAAACCACTACAAGTAGGCAGATTAGGGGAAGTTATTTGGAGGAGATATGTTTGAGTTGCATTTAAAGGATGAGTTTGGAGACAGGAGGGAAGAGGGAATGATAGGGGAGGTAAGAAGAGAGAAAAAGGTAAGACAGTTTAGCTAGAGTATTGAATATGTAGAGAAAAGAAGGGGAGATGAGACTGGAAAAGAAAGATAGCACTAGAATGTGGAGGACCTTGAATGGCAGGAAAAGGGAGCCAATTAAAATCACAGCCAAAGATATGTAGAAGACAACTGTTGGGTGTGGATAGGGATGGGGAAGGGAAAAAATTGTTTGCAAGTGGGAATCCAGGTAGAATGCAAAAAGCACAGGAGTTAGAGTCAAAGGTCTTGGGTTCAAATCCTGATTTTCACTGTCTGTGGGAGCTAGGGCAAAATATTTAACCTGTTTCCCTATCTGCCAAATGAAGGGGCTGGACTGATGTCTAAGGTCTTTCCTGACTCTAAATCCTATGACTATATGATCTTCCTTCCAACCTTACTGGGTGTTTCTTCTAGATCCAATTCCCTATTAGATCTTTATTGAACTTGTGGTAGATTCTTAGTAATACTTTTTGAACTCAATTGATTTTATGGGACACTGGACTTACAGTCAGAAAGACCTGGGTTCAAATACCTCAGATACTAACAGTGTGACCCTAGCCAAGTCACAACCTCTGTTTTCTCATCTGTAAAATGAGGTTGAACCCAATGGTCTCTCTAAGGTCCCCTCCAACAATTCCATCACTGACCCCATGACCCTATGGATCTGCAAGAAGCAATCTTCATTCTTTCCCAGGACCCATTTAATTACTCCTTCCCTTCCTCTTCCCAGGGCGATTCTGGAGGACCCCTTGTCTGCGAATTCAATGACACCTGGGTCCAGATTGGGGTGGTGACCTGGGGCAGAGGCTGCACCGTGCCTCTCTTTCCTGGTGTTTTTGCTCGAGTTCCTTTCTTCTCAAGATGGATCAAAAGGACCATGAAATCCATGCTCATCTCTAGATCCACAACTGTCGCCATTTCCTGGACAGTTCTCCCGACTCTTCTGCTGTTTCTTCACGTGCTGAGAATCCAGTGACCATCCCATCTGTCTTTCCTCCCTCACTAGCATCTTCAGAAACCTCTCCTCTTCCTCTGAATTCCTTCTCAGCTCTTAGGCCTTCACCAAGACCTCCCTTCTTCGTTTCACTCCATCTGTCTGGTCTTCATGCTAATCCTCCCCTCCCCTTCCCTTGGACGGGAGGAGGTGGTATTGAGTGAGATGGAAGAATGTTGGGTCCTGGGGCATGAGGAGGTGATGATAGGAATGGGGTGCTCGTTTGTGGAAGGGAAGGGAGACACCACGGTCTGGGTCTCCTTAGAGAACTAGGATTCCTGGGATGGTGTGGTGGATGTTGGGAGCAGGAGGGGCTCAGGCACTGGAAAGAGGCTGTTCATTGAGTGGTAACCAAGACTGAGGCTCCAATGATATAATTAAACTGTTGTAAAGCAGAAAGTGGTGGAGCTCCACATTTGTCTTCTGGGCGGACACTCTCATTTCCCTGGACCCCCAAGGTGGGGGGGGGGAGGGTGTCTACACCATCAAAACATAGCATACTCTCAATCCTATACGCCACAGCATCGAGAAATCTAGAGTTAGACCAGGTCTTAGAGATCATTTAATTCAACCTTAATTCAATTCAATTAAGCAGCCATTTTGGGAGAAAATTTAGAGGGTTTTTTTTTTTTTTTTTTTTTTTTTTTAGTGAGGCAATTGGGGTTAAGTGACTTGCCCAGGGTCACACAGCTAGTAAGTGTTAAGTGTCTGAGACCGGATTTGAACTCAGGTACTCCTGAATCCAGGGCCGGTGCTCTATCCACTGAGCCACCTAGCTGCCCCTAAATTTAGAGTTTTATTGATGCCTTGTGTTTTGACATCACAGGCAGTCTGGATTGGGTAGCTCCCCCACACCCACCCCCCAACCCGACCCATCCAGCCTTTCTTTGTGATAAAGAAAAAGTTAAGCAAAACCAGCTGACACAGCAAGTGCACATGCACCATTCTGCACCCAGACTCTTTCGTCTTTAAGGAAAGGAGGAAGATCATCAGTCATTTATAAGGCATGTGCTGTGTTCAAGGTTCTGGGTTCTGTGCTGAGATAAAAGTTTAGGTGAGACAAGTGCAAAGCTTCTCCTGGGACTTAATACCAATTGAACCTTGTCCACATTCTCTGATATCGCCATTTAGCCTCTGCTTCAACACTTCTACTCACGGGGAGCTTACTACCTCACAGAATCTCTGATAGGTAGCCATTTAGCCTGTGCTTGAACGCTCCTACTCACAAGGAGCTCACTGTTCTTGTTCTTGTTCTTCCTCCTCATCCTATTCCTTCTCTTCTCACCTTTAGGAGAGAGAGCAGGGCAGAGGACAGGGGACTGATCACTTCCTATACTCAAGATGCCACACTTTGTCTTCCTGGTCAAATATCTCACAGTGTGATGGATGGATTTATTGATGGAATTCAACCCGAATTTCTTTCTGTGGTGTAGAGGTGACCTTGTGCTCTAGCAAGTACTTTTAGGAAAGTAAAAATTCTGGTGGGTCCTGCCATTCTGGAAAGCTGTTGAGTATGGGTCTAGTAACATACCATTCATCCACTATCCAAGAGCACCCTAGCTAAGTAAAGAAGGGGACACCACCAGAAGGTCAGCCATTGAGTATGAATTTTTTGGCTACAGTAATTTGTGAAACCCAGAGTGTCTAGGGGCTGCAATCTGCTTGTTAAAGGAACTATTCCTGCCTCTTCCTATCCCCTCCCCCAATAATAGCCCAGTTCTCTTTGAAAGAAGTATCTGCCCAAATGAATCATCTGGATCTCCTTGAGTTCCTAAGATATTGATGACCTCTTCTCTTGGTTAGATATAACCAACATGGCTGTCCGTGAGGAGAATCAAATTCACTAGGAGATTTAAATGATTTGTTCATTTCTGGGTCTCTTCCTATGGGCTGCCTACCTTCCCCTATTAGATCAATGTCTTTCTTATCTCTCCTATCAGAGCAGGGGCACCCCAGGGGAGGAAACTGAGTTTCTCTCTTCTTCTCTCTTCCTCCTATCCTAAGCATTTATCAAGCACCTTCTGTATGTTCCCCTTTTACAAAGGAATATTTGCGTTAGGAGATACAATTTCATATAAGCACGAGGGAGGCATAATCCTCCTCCACCTTTGAACCACCTGTTTCTGGGGAGGGGAAGGTGATTAGGTTTGTACCTTAGCTGGGTTCCTGTAGAACACAGCCCCAGTTCCAAGTCTAAACTCTACTTCGGGCTTGAGCCCCACACACCCTAGCTTCTCAGGGCTTCCATGCCAGCCTGCCTGGCTGCACTACCTGCAATCCTGACTCCATGGTCATCATGGCTCAAACTCCTCCTGGTCCTGTGGAGATGACTTCCAGCACCTGAAACTGAAGAGGGCGAACAACACAGAATGGAAGCAAACACCCCCAGACCCATTTCTTGGAGCTGAAGCAAGCAGGGAAGGATTTTCCTTCCCTTCTCCTTGGTTCAGTTCATGGTGTCCACACTGGGTGAAGCAGCTGAAAAAGATGGAGGCAAAGATAGTGCAGCCCAAAGAGAGCGAACGTCTCAGTCTTGACAGTTTTAAAGTCACAGACAATCAGAGGAGGCTGCCCCCACCCATTGTGGTAGGGGGCACAGTAGGCTCCACGTTTGGCAAACTAAGTATGCTATTTGATCACGTCTCCAAAAGTGGAAAGGGAGGGGGTGGACTTGATGTAGTAGATATGAGGCAGCCACCAGTTAGGACAGCTGCTTCCCAGAGATGGAGATCTTCATATGAAAGTTAAAAAAAAAAACAAAACAACTTTAGGGATGCCCTCTAGTCTGAAGGGCAAGGTGACTGGATAGATGATGGCCCTGAAGTAGGTATTTAAGGGAGGATATCACACCTTCAATCAATACCACACCATAGGGGGCAGCTAGGTGGCACAGTGGATAAAGCACCGGCCTTGGATTCAGGAGGACCTGAGTTCAAATCTGGCCTCAGACGCTTGACACTTACTAGCTGTGTGACCCTGGGCAAGTCACTTAACCCTGATTGCTCCTCCCCCCCCAAAAAAAATACTGCACCATAAATTTTCTTGCTTAGCTCAGGTTTTAATGTGTTTTGGTGGGGGACTGCACTTAGCGCTAATAGTTCCAGCTTCCCCATCACTTCCCCCAGACACTCTGAAGGGTAAGTTTAGTGAGAGGAAGAAGCTGGTGGAGCACAAAGCTAGTTATTAGGGGTGCGACTAATTGAAGAATACATAGGATAATGAAGTTGTTGTCAGACACCTAAGAGGTAGGATCATAAAATTTCATGGAGCCTCAGAGTTGGGCCTGATATCAGTGTTCATCTAAGCCAACCTTTATCTCAAAGATAGCCCTCACTACAAAGCACCTGGCATGAGGCTGTTCAGATTCTCTTTGGGATGAAGAACTCTGAGATCCCCAGCACTAGAGAGTTCTCTATAGGGAGGGCCCTGAGGTCCCCAGCATTAGGGGGCTTCTATACCCTGAGGTCTCTAGGACAAGGGAGCTCTCTAGAGAAGGCACCCTGAGATCAGTCGGTCAATAAAGATTTATTAAGCACCTACTATGTTTTAGGCACTGTGCTGTCTTGAAGATACAAAAAGTGGCAAAAGACAGTTTTTGTCCTCAAAGAACTCACAATCTTATGGGGTAGAGAGGGGGGAGGGAAACAGACTATTTTTGGGATAATTAACAATAAGAAAGCACTAGAATTAAGAGGGGTTGGGAAAGGCTTCCTGTAGAGTATGGAATTTTAGCTGAAAACTGAAGGAAGTCAGAAAACGAGGAAAGCTAGGAGGCTGAGAGGAACAGAGGAACAGAGAGAGAAGATGCCTGGAGCTGAGAGATGGGATGTGTCTTGTTTGTAGGTCGGCAAGGAGGTCAGTGTCCATGGATTGAAGAGGACATTTGGGGGAGTAAGATGAAAGAAGACTGGAAAGGTAGGAGGGGGCTAGGTTATGAAGGATTTTGAATGCCAAGCAGAGGATTTTGTATTTGATCTTAGAAGCAATAGGGAGTTTCCTTCCTTCCTCCCTTCCGTTCCCTTCCGTTCCCTTCCGTTCCCTTCCGTTCCCTTCCCTTCCCTTCCCTTCCCTTCCCTTCCCTTCCCTTCCCTTCCCTTCCCTTCCCTTCCCTTCCCTTCCCTTCCCTTCCCTTCCCTTCCCTTCCCTTCCCTTCCCTTCCCTTCCCTTCCCTTCCCTTCCCTTCCCTTCCCTTCCCTTCCCTTTCCTTCTCTTCTCTTCCCTCCCTTCTAATACATACAATTTGGTGAGTTTTTTATCTTTCCAAATTATATTTTAGATCTGTTGGATGTTTCTATTGATTATTTATATATCTTCTTTTGAAAACTGTTTATTCATATCTTTTCATCCTTCATCTGTTAAGGAATGATTCTCTTTTCTTTTTGGTGAGGCAATTGGGGTTAAGTGATTTGCCCAGGGTCACACAGCTAGTAAGTGTTAAGTGTCTGTGGCTGGATTTGAACTCAGGTCCTCCTGACTCCAGGGCCGGTGCTCTATCTACTGTGCTACCTAGCTGCCCCTAGGAATGATTCTTATTCTTATGCATAGTGCTTCTGTGTATGTGTATTACACACATATGCCATACATGATATCAGATCTGATATTCTTCTTATTGGACAGTTTTCCTTCTTATTTGCATTAAATTTGTTCCTTCAAATCCTTTTTTTCTTTCATGTAATTGAAATTGTCCATTTTATATTTTATGATTGCCTCTATCACTTGTTTGATTAAGAATTTTGTCCATGGACATAATTGCATGAGTATTAATCCCTTCCATTTTTCTATTTCTTAAAAATGATATAATCTTTTATTTTTAGTTCAGGGATCCATTTAGGGTTTATCTAAGTGTATATGGTGTGAGACATTGGTCTGAAACTATTTTTTAAACCAAATTGCTTTTTAGTTTTCCTGTTAAGTTCTTGCCAAATAGGGAATTTTTGCCCTATTAGTTTGTGTCTGGGGATTGCTTAGCCACTAAGCTACTCATTGATTGTTCCTGGGTCTTCCAAGTTACTTTTTTCTGAGCAGCCTGACTCTGGGGAGTGGGGACGTCACTGTGTGGTGCAATGAGAAACATGCTGAATGAGGAATCAGGATAGACTTAAGTTTAAATCCGGGCTCTGGTATTTACCAATGGTGTGACAACTGGCAAATCACTTAACTTCTCAGAGACTCACCTATGTCTCTTCCCTTTGTGTGAGTTTCCTTCAGTAATCTGTCCTGGGCTCTATTCTTATCTTTCTCTACACTCCACCTGTTCTCCTGACTTCAATTGTCAAGTCTATCTAGATGGAAATTTATACATCAAACCTTAATCTCTTTCTGAACCCTCGAACAGCACTGCCAATTGGACATCTCTATTGGAGTGTCCATCAGTAAAATCAACATGATAATGAAACTCATTATCTCCTACCCTAAATCTGAGGCTCCTCAAAATTACTCTATTTCTGTTCAATGTACTGCCAACCCTGAAATATCTTAGGCTTGAAACCCAGGACTTATCCTCAATTCTTCACTCTTGTTCACCCTATAGGCAAATATTTGTCAACCATTGTCAATTTTTCCTCATTAACATTTCTCACATCTCCCTTCTCTTTTCTCAAGCAATAACCACTCTGATTCAGACCATCAAAATTTTTCACCTGGTCTATTGTTGTAGCATTCTAACTCCTTTCCCTAGGTCCAGGCTCTCCTCTCTCCAATCTATCCTCCATATGTGTCAAAAAAAAATTCTCCCTTAGGCACAGGTCTGACCATATCACTTCACTCCTCAGAAAACCTCAGGGCATCCCTATTTTCTCTAGGATAAAGCCTTCCACAGTGAGACTTTTAGCTCCCTTTCCAAACTTACTTCATATTACACCACTTCATGCACTCTATGTGCCACCTCAATGAAACTACGAGCTATTTCCCATACTTCTTGGCATGTTGGAGTCAGCTTGAACCAGCTCACAAGAGCCAATTGTTAAATTTTCAGTGAGCATTTACACTTTGGAAATTTGCAAATGCTGCAAATAAGGGGAAGTTAGGTGCCTCAGTGGATGTAGCACAGGGCTTAGAATCAGGGAGGCTCATCTTCATGAGTTCAAATCGGCTTCAGATGCTTACTAAGCTTTCTGACCTTGTGCAAGTGACTTAGCCCTCTTTGCCTCAGTTTCCTCATCTGTAAAAAGAGCTGGAGAAAGAAATGGCAAACCAGTCTAGTATTTTTGCCAAGAAAACCCCAAATGGGGTCACAAAGAGTCAGATAGAACTGAAATGACTGAACAACAACACTTATGCTACTTAAACTGCCTACTCCATGATATTGGGTGACTTCTTTAATACACACTTTCTGCACCTCAGTTTCCTCCTCTGTAAAATGGTGACAGGATACTATGAAGAAAAGGCTTTGTAAACCTTAAAATGCTGCAGAAATGGGAGATGTAATTAGTATTATTCCTTACATTAACCACTATACAAGGCTCTCATGAGGAAAGCACAGGGTATGTCATACTGTGCTCTGGAAACAGGACTTTTTATTATTAGGCCAATGCTTCTCAGATTTTCCTAAGCTCAGATGTACTTTGGAATTTGCTGTGCATGTATGAACAGAGAGTAACAGTTCCTAACAACGATAATGCCTCCCTGCTATAAATATCTATTGACAGGTAGGTAGGTAGACAACTAGGTAGGCAGGCTGGTAAGTAGGTAGATAAATAGGTAGATGATAGATCTATCCATCAATCAGTCGATCTATCTATCCATCCATCCATCCATCCATCCATCCATCCATTCATTCATTCATTTGTTTGTTCATTTATTTACATATTCATCCATTCATTCATCTATTTATTCATTTATCTATTTATTTATTCATTCATTCACCCATTTATTTATTTATTCATTCATTTATATATCTATTTATTTATTTGTCTGCTTATTTATTTGTTTGTTTATTTATTGTGACTATCTACATGTGTTGTCCTCTTTCCTTCTCACTCCAAGCATATGAATCTATATGAATATAGATTGTGCTGACTATGCTTCTCCCTCCACTGTAGTCCTTCCATTCTCTCTCCAGTTCCATCCTTTCTGGGCACAAAGCTAAACTAATCCCTCTATGCATAGGTTAGGTCCCTTTGATTCTTCAATGCTTCCCTATCCCTATTATTCCCTGAGAAAAGCCCACATTATTGTTCTCAATGTACCCTAAAACCCTCAGATTCTTTACATAGAAATTATTGTCTAACCCTGCCTCATTCACTCTATGCAGTCTATCCAATCCTCTTCAATAAATACACTGCATTTATTGGGTAATGCCGTACGCATTCTCTACAACAAATACCATGTATTTATTGGATAATAGAATTTTAGAGCCAGAAAGACTTTGTGTGTCTTGTAGTTCAAACTGAGACTCAGGGATGGAAATTGACTCTACCAAGATAATACAGCAGAATCAGAATTTGAACCCAGGTCTTGTAACTGAAGATAGTCAATCAACAAGCATTTATCAGATTCTAACTATGTGCTTTCCACTAAGCATTGAGAATACAAAGAAAAAGGGAAAATGGTCCCTGTCCTGAATAAGCTCACATTCTAATGGGAGAAACAATCTCTACACATATAAGTATATGTAAGGCATGAACAAGTCAATTTAAACACTTTCTACTCCTTTATGAATTTGATACTTGGAGCCCAATTGCAGGACTTTTCATTTATCTCTGTTGCCCCTTATTGGCAAGGGGGCTGATAGGAAGTGTAGCTTTTCCCATATGGAAGGATCTTGGGAGGTAGAAGCCAGCATTAGCCAGGGGAAGCCCAGAACCTTTGTAGCCAGTCCTCTCAAGCCTACCAGTGGATTGAAAGGAAGGGTGCTGTTACCCCAAACGGAATATAATTATGAGCAGTTGGAGCTTTGTCTTTCTCACTGACCTACTTAAGAAGGGATCTGGTGGAAAGAATTTGCTGTCGAACTGGGACAGGGTGAATTTATCCCCCGCTACATTTCTTTTCTCTCCCCTGCCTAATGCTGCCTGGCAAACGGGCACCACTGGTCCTTAAATCCTGTTTACTTGCTGTCTGTACTTCTATAATCAGTTTTGTCTCCAGACAAATCAGCTGATTTCCATTGTATTTCTAAATGAGGTTCACTCTATAGGAGTGGGCTACACTGCAATGGGGTGAGGGACCAGGACTACAAAGGGGGACCTCTGGAAACAGCCCTGGATATATCTCTATTCAGTTTCTTTTTTTTTTCTTTTCTTTTCTTTGTGGGGCAATGAGGGTTAAGTAACTTGCCCAGGGTCACACAGCTAGTAAGTGTCGAGTGTCTGAGGCTGGATTTGAACTCAGGTCCTCCTGAATCCAGGGCCAGTGCTTTATCCACTGCGCCACCTAGCCGCCCCCTATATTCAATTTCATCTTACTTGTTTCCAGCTTGTGGAAATCTAATGCCAGTATACAAATAAAAATAATAAGCAACCTTATCTTACAAAGTACTTTACAGTTTTCAAGTCTTTTCCCATCCATTATCTGATCTGATCCCCAAAACACCTGTGGGAGGGAAGCAAGACAGGATTGGGCCTATTTTGCAGATGAGAAAATTGAGGCTTATAGATATTTAGAAGTTAAATATCAAAAACCTACATGAAAACAATGAATAAAAGACCTCAATAATTCCTATTTTTCTAGGCTTTAGGATTTACAAAACATTTTCCTAACAAAAACCCTGTGAGGTAAGAGTATTATTTCAGTTCTACAGATGAGAGAAGAAATAGTTTGCCCTCAGACAAGAGTCCAGCCCATCCCCAGGCTTTTCTTTCTCTATTACACAACATTGCCCCTAATGGTGGAGTTTCAGGCATCACCTAGTAGGTGAGAGGCCTTTGGGTGGGGTGAGGGGGTGGTAGGGAGGTGGGGAGACCTGATGGCATCCCTGAAATGACATTGAAACTGAGACCCCGAGAGGAAGTGATTTTCCAAAGTCACAGAGCAAGTCCATAGAACCCTAGAACCTGAGATCTGGAAAGGACCTTTGAGTTGATCCCATATACATCAGGAAATTGACAATCAGAGAGGGATTCCAGTTTTAAAGATGGGGGTGACCGTCCTTGGAAGCCACCTAAGCCAACCTCCTCATTTTGCAGATGAGGAAAACTGAGACCCCAGGACCTTTGCCAAAGGTCATACAGTGAGAAGGTCATGGGGTTGAGAGTGTGACCCAAGCCCAGGGCTCTTTCTTTCCACTGAGACTAAACAGCAGAGCTGCCCAGCAAGTCTGAGTGGGCAGTAGTAACATGGGTTAATCGAAAAAACAGCCTCCCTCTCCACCCCCCCCCATCCTCGTGTTTTCAACCCTCCACCACAGACTAATGAGCAAAGCAGGCCCGCAGGGTGAAAAATGATTCTTCCATGATGAGTGGTAGGCTGTAACTTAAGGCAGGGGAATCACAATTTGCTCTTTCCCAACACGGGAATCATTTATCTTCTGAGGTCAGCCTGGGGAAGGCCTTAGGTTGGGATGATGAATCAGCAACCTCCTTCCCCCCTCTCTCCCAT
The DNA here is from genome assembly GCF_019393635.1 of Dromiciops gliroides. Classification (NCBI taxonomy): domain Eukaryota; kingdom Metazoa; phylum Chordata; class Mammalia; order Microbiotheria; family Microbiotheriidae; genus Dromiciops; species Dromiciops gliroides. The sequence goes on from NC_057861.1 coordinate 669,932,383, forward strand.
CTTCCCTCTGACAGGCGAAGGAATTGTGGGGATAGACAGCTATGCTCCGGAAGCTGGGACAATGCGTGCCTGGGTCCGGGGGCACGTGGCCGCCAGGAGAGATAAGGGGCTGGGTTTCTGGATGGCTGGACAGGAAGGTGGGAGCATGTAAGGACCCCTTAGCTAAGAACATGGAAGAGGCACGTGGGCCTGGAGGAAGTAGCCCCCACCTCCAACCTCTGGAGAAGCCAAGCCCTTGGAGGAGTTTCAGCAGTGTATGTGTGTGCATCTAAGGAAGCTTTCCAAGAAGTCAAATTGTCAAGGCCTTAAATTACCACTGTCCCTTGCAGATGGACAGAATGGAAGTTCCTGCATTCCCAGGGAACACTGACAATGCCTTCTCACATTTTGAGTTTTGGATTTAAGATTTACAAAGCACTTGTCTGACAACACCCCTAGACTGGAGAATCAGAGGTCAGGTAGGGGAGGGACTCCTAGTAGTGACCTAGTCTGACCCACTCAGACTGAGGCCAAGACTTGCCTCTGGTAGAGCCCCTAGTAAGCCTCTAAGCTCAGGTCTAGTGTAATTGAACGCGCACCATATTGGGAGTCAGAAGGGGTGAGTTCAAATATAGATTCTGCTCCTCACTCCCTGTGTGACCTGGGATAAGTCACTTTCCTCTCAGGCCTCCAGTCTCTTCCTCTGTAAAATGAAGGAGAAGGACTAGCTAGCTGCTTTCTCCAAGTTTTCTTTGAGCTCTGAACTCTGCGTCTAAATAAACATTGATTTATCGTGTCCTAGTGGCATGCTCTCGCCTACTATGTTCTTGGCCTCTTAATCCTGATAGGAGTGGGGCTGACTCCATGTTTGCATGGTCAGGGTCCACCTCTGTAGCATGATGTGGCAAACACCCTGAGGGGATTTCTTCTCCCTGTGGTGGGTTCAGTGGAGGAATATGAGGGTGGAGGCTGGCTCAGCAGGAAACCCTCATTAAACCCTTCTCCCCCAGTCTCTTCAGAGGTAAAGGATTTTGGCTTAAAGAGTTCCCCAAGCATGGTGACTGTAAGCAGAGAAAGGGGCACTGATTCTGTGTGAGTAGCATAGACAGGATTTGGCCCTTGCTTGAATACGGGGTTTGGAGGTGGGAGACATTGAAGCACCAAGGTGACTCTGAAATTGAGAAACTCATTTGACTGGAAGGACGATGGAGCCCTTAAAAGAAAGACAGGTGTTAGGAAGAGAGTCGGATTTGGGGGAAAAGAGAATGAGTTCAGTTTGGAACCTGCTGCGTTTGAGATGCCTACAGGCCACCAGGTGGGGAGGGCCAGCAGGAGGTTGGAGCCAAGTCTAGGGCTGCCTTTCCTTTCATCGAGGGCCACACTCCAAACTCTGCCAGACCCTCCTTCTACGGCCCCCCACCCAAAGGCACCATCCCTCCAGTCCCTGCATGCATGCACGGAGGGTCTCTACAAGCCTTCACAGGCACAGTCCCCAAATGATTGGAAATGGAATCAACTACTGAACAGGTCCTAAAATTTATTGGGTTTGTTTTGTTGTTAACCTGAAAGAGAGCCCCTGCTTTGGTTGAGAGGACTGGTTCACTTGGGTGGATTATTCCTGATTGGTTCCTAACTGGAGGTGGAAGTAGATACCAAAGCCAATCCCGTAAACCCTTCAGGGCAGCTCTTTGGAAAAGAACTAGATGATTAAGTAAACAGATACTCTGAGGGAGACTATGCTAAAACAGTGTTACAGGCTTAATTGTTCTGTTGCTATAGAGTTAACATTTACAAAGTATTTTCCTCACCATCAGAGCCCAATTTAGGGTGGAGCAAATGATCCTCTTCCTAGGGAAATTGAAATTCAGATGTGCTAACTAATTGTACTCCTTAAACCGGTAGAAATAATGGAGTTTAGCAAGTGGTCTTCAAATCATTAGCTAAAAAACAAGATGCTACCAGATGACATGCCTCCTTACTCCCCAATCATGAGTTCCCCCTCCTCCCCATCCTTTATCTGTTCTAATTCTACCATATTCTCCATACCAGGAGTGGCCTCGTCACCAGTGTTAATTTTCCTTAGCCTTCTGTTAAGGTCTTTCCTCCCTGCTCTTCCAAGCACCACTATTCCCATTTTATGGAAGGGGAAATGGAGACTTCGTGAAGTGATTTGCCCCAAATCTCCTGGAAAGCATGGAATCTTGCCTCCAATTCAAATCCTCTTTCCAAAACTCCAGGTTAACTCTAGGCACCTAACCCAACCTCCCTACAGAGTCGCTCCTACAAGCTCTGTTTGAACCCTTCCAGTAATGAAGAAGTGTCTCAATTCTGAGGCCACCTCTCCAATTGGAGGGCAGCTCTCTTAGTGAGGTGCTCAAGTCAGAATTTACACTGTAATGTAACTTCATTCTGGGCCATATTTCTCCCCCCACCTCACCACCCCTCCCATCACTCCCACCTTGCTCCTTCTACAACTGATTGGTTGTTGTCCTTCATGCTGGAAGTGAACCAAAATGACATCACTATGTTGGGGGCTAGGTACAGTGCGTCCAACTGTGGCTGATCTGACCAATATGAGCTTCGTCGGCCCTACCACAGATTGGGCACAAATAGTCAGTGTGAACATTTGGAGTGGAGATGTCTCTAAATTTGTGCGTCTCACATTTGTTTTGAGCTAGTACAATTCTGCTTTGCTCATAGAGCACAGCAACTTCTTTGATGTTGGCACACAATGCTGAGCAGTCTTGTGCCAATGTCTCCCATGTCTCACAATCTATTCCAAAGTTCTTCAAGAGAGATCTTGACAATGTCCTTGTATCGCTTCTCCTGACCTCTGTGTGAGAACTTGCCTTGTGTGAGTTTTCTGTAAAATAGTTTTAGGCAGGGGACAGCTAGATGGCACAGTGGATAAAGCACCAGCCCTGGTTTCAGGAGGACCTGAGTTCAAATCCGGCCTCAGACACTTGACACTTACTAGCTGTGTGACCCTGGGCAAGTCATTTAACCCTCATTTCCCCACAAAAAATTTTTTTAAATAGTTTTAGGCAAACATATGTTTGGCATTAGAACAATGTGGCCAGATCAGCAGTGTTGAGCTCTCTGCAGTAGAATTTGAATAATTAGCAGTTTGGCTTGAGAAAGGACCTGAGTGTCCAGTACCTTATCTTGCCAGGTGATCTATAGAATCTTCCTAAGACAATTCAAATGGAAGCTATTCAGTTTCCTGACATGGTGCTAGTAAACTGTCCAGGTTTCACAGGTTTACAACAATGAGGTCAGCACAATGGCTCTTTAGACCATCTGGTAGGCAGCCTAATACTTCTCTCTCACACTTTCCTTTGGAGCTTCCAAAACCCCTGAGCTAGCTCTGGCAGTGCATGCATAAATCTGTCATGTCTACATGTACATCCCTGGAAAGTATACTGCAAAAGTAAATGAACTGGGGCAGCTAGGTGGTGCAGTGGATAGAGCACCGGCCCTGGAGTCAGGAGGACCTGAGTTCAAATCGGCCTCAGGACACTTGACACGTACTAGCTGTGTGACCCTGGGCAAGTCACTTAACCCCCATTGCCTCACCAAAAAACAAAAAGTAAATAAACTTATCCACAGCATTTCTCCATTTACTATAAATGATGGTTCCACACGTGGATGGTATAGTGCTGGCTGGCGGAAACCTCTCTTTTCTCGGTGTTAATTGTAAGGCCAAAATGAGCACAAGCGGCAGAGAATTATCCATCCTCCATTGCCTCTCAGTCTCAGGGGCTGCACAATCACCTGCAAACAAAAAGTTGGGCGCCAACTCTCCTTTCACTTTAGTCTTGGCTTGGAGCCTTTTCAGGTTAAACAATTTACCATCAGTGTGGTAGCTGATCTTGTTGATTGCATCTGAGAAGGTCACTGCAAACATCATGCTGAAAAGCACCTAGGTCTGCTTCACTCCAGTGGTGACTGGGAAAGCGTGGGAGCATTGTCCATTATTCAGAATCCATGGAAGCCTGCCGTCATGAAACTAGCATACCATGCTGATTACCTTCTCCAGGCAACCACATTGTGCCATGATCTTTACAAGTCCTCATGACCGTCAGCGTCAAAGGCCTTGGTTCGGTCAACAAATGTTGTGAAAAGACCTTTCTTCTGCTCCTAGCATTTCAACTGGAGTTGTCAGGCAGCAAACCCCGTATTGATTGTTCCTTGTTGCTTTCTGAAGCCACACCGGCTTTCAGGTAGATGACCATCTTCCTGATGAAGTGTCAGCCCATTAAGAAGGACTCTGGCAAGAATTTTACCAGCAATGACTAAGAAAGAGGACCTGTCGCCTGGCCCCCCGGTGATTGTCACGGGACAACCTATTTCCTTTTCTTTTAAAGAGATGGACAATGGAGGCATCCTTGAACTTCTGGGAGATAACTTCCTCTTACCATATCACCTGGAAGATTTCAGTCAGCTTTTGTATGAGCTGTGGACTCCCTTGTAAATTTAAGCTAGAATAGAATCCATACCAGGTGCTTTGCCACAGGAGAGGAGTCTGATAGCATTCAAAACCTTTTCTTCAATTGGAAGTTTGGCTAGAGAGGGATTGACTTCAACCTGAGGAATGCGGTCAATGGCTTCAGTATTGGTTGATGATTGTCTATTGAGGACACTCTGGAAGTGTTTAGCTCATCTCTTCAGGGTCATGTCCTTATCACTAATCAATATGTCTCCATCAGCACTGAGTAATTGAGATGCACCATAGGTTTTTGGCCCATAAATAGCCTTCAGGGCATCACAAAACTGCTTCATATTGTTACTATCAGTATAAAACTGAATTTCATTTGCCTTCTTACTGAGCCAAGAATCTTTCACCTTTCTAAGTTTTGCTTGCAATTTCTTCTTCTTCTTCTTCTTCTTCTTCTTCTTCTTCTTCTTCTTCTTCTTCCTCTTCCTCCTCCTCCTCCTCCTCCTCTTCTTCTTCTGTAATTTACTTTTGATGGAGTTAAATGCTGCCTTCTTAAAGACAAACTATTCTGCTGGTAAGTCCTGTGGAGTTCTCATTTTTCACTTAATAGCTTCTGAATTTCCCCATCATTTTGGTCAAACCAATGCTGATGTTTGTGAATGTTCTGGCCTGGATGAATAAATATGGTGCTGTACACTAAATCTTTGAAAGCTGCCCACCCCTTTTCTGCTCTACTGTTGCCAGCTGTGTGTTGGGTCAGCTTTCCCTCCAAGTTAGCAACAAACTGCTCAGTTACAGAGAATCAATCTAATCTGTAAACATTAAGTCTTGATTGTGAATCTTTAGCTTAGAGAAGATAAGTCTATGATTGGTCCAGCACTCTGTGCCACACGGGGCCTCCATCACTCACACATCCTGTCTGTCTCTTCTCCTTATAATGACATAATGTGGGCAGCTAGGTGGTGCAGAGGATAAAGCACTGGCCCTGGATCAAGAGGTCCAGAGTTCAAATCAGGCCTCAGACACTTGATACTTACTAGCTGTGTGATCTCAGGCAAGTCACTTAACCCTCATTGCCCCACCAAAAAAGAAAACAAAACAAAAAAAGGGGGGTAGCTAGGTGGTACAGTAGATAAAGCATTGGCCCTGGATTCAGAAGGACCTGAGTTCAATCCGGCTTCAGACATTTGACATTTACTAGCTGTGTGACCCTGGGCAAGTCACTTAACCCTCACTGCTCCACAAAAAATAATTCTTTCCTTATAATGACATAATCTATTAAATGCCAACCATTACTTACTGTGGGGGTGTGGCCACAACATTTTGTTGTGTTTAGGTAAACTGAAGACAGTGTTGGTGAGAGCTGGGTGGCTGATTGAACACCAAAGGTTGAAAGCAGCCCTGAAAAGATCTCAGCAGCCCTCACACCAGAGATGCTGGTCTTCCTTTGAATACTCCTACACCCCCTTTTACTGCAAGACATCTGTATAACCTCCAGCACTGGACTTAGAGTCAGGAAGACCTGAGGTACCTCGACATACCTACCTATCTGCTAGCTATGTGACCTTGGGCAAATCGCTTTAATCTCTCTGTGCTTGGGGCTCCCAAATAAAACTGCCTCACAGGACCAAATTGAGATAAATGTGATCAGTGGCCACCACCCCCTGGTAAAATCAGGCCCCCACTTGTTAACATTCAAACATTTGAATCAATAAATGGATGCTTGTAAAGTAGCCTCATTCTCCAAAGCCAGGCGCACTTTTCACAGACCAGAACTGAGGGCAGTGTCCATATGGAAATGTGAGGACTCATCAGGAGGGAAAAGGGTGCTCTAGGATTTTGGTTCTACAGAGTTCTGTAGTGAATGGTTCCCAGCCTCGATTTCCCTAGTGCTCTCTGTGGGGCCTTTCCAGAAGATGAGAGATGAGTCATATTCTCTAAGGACCTGCACATTTTGGAGTCAGGACACAAGTACTTTCCCTTCTGATACTCAGTTTCCTTATCTTTAAAATGGGGGTAATCATCCTTGACTGGGGGTAATAATCCTTTAACTTTCTATCTCATATGATTGTTCTGGGGAAAGTGTGGGGTTGTGTGTGTGTGTGTGTGTGTGTGTGTGAAAGTGCATTTCTAACCTTAACTGGGGTCTTTTTCACTGCCAGGAGGCAAGAGGGGCTATTTCATTGCAGGAAGTTTCAGAGGGGGTAGGCCCCCCTGGGTAAGATGTACTCCTTTCATGGGTGAAATGAAGCAAGCTCCACCTGCTCCCTAGAGCATTTTCAGTGTGGGCATTCACACTTCAGAAATCAGCAAACGCTACAAATAGGGCTTGGTTTATTGTTTTCTTGACTGTCCAGACTTAGAAAAGTGAGGGAGAACAGGTTAATAATGCAAATAAACTTAAAAGTAATGTCTGCATTTTTGGAGAGCTGGTTGTTATACATTTGCCATCATAGGATAGGCTGATCGGCACTATGATCTAAGCCAGTTCTGAAGGACTCCCAGTGAAAGATGCCTGTCCACCTCCAGAGAGAGAAATGATGAGCTCTGAGTGCAAACTGAAGTATCATTTTCTCACTTTCTTTATTTTTCTTGCTTTTTGTGACATGGCTAAGATGGACATATTGAATGATTTCACATGTATACTTGAATCATATTGTTTGCTTTCTCATTGGGTAGGGAAGGAGCCAGAAGGAGCAAGAAATTTTGGAACCCAAATTTTTTTTTTTTAAAGAATGATTAAAATTAAAAAAGTTAAATCTTATAAAAGAATGTTGAGAATCAATCATTCTTAATTTAAAATTTTAAAAATAAATAGAACTCTAAAGCTTTAAAAAGAATCTAAAAATAAATAATAGGGGCAGATAGTGTGGCACAGTGGATAGAGCACAGGCCCTGGATTCAAAAGGACCTGAGTTCAAATCTGGGCCATCAGACACTTAACATTACTAGCTGTGTGACCCTGGCAAGTCACTTAACCCCAAATGCCTCACCAAAAAAAAAAAAAAGACAAAAAAAATAATAAAAATTATAAAAAGAAAAAATAAGCGAAAATAGAACAATGAAAATAATGAAAACAAAACACCATTTATCATCATACCCTTTTTGGGTTTTCAATTTCATGGTTACTTCTAGGGAAGTATTGGACTTTTCCCTAATTGGGACACCTGCTAAGGATCTGACATCTCTTCCTGGGTCTTGTCCATTGATCTTTGATCTGCTCCTCAAAGCCACACAAAATAAGTCTCCTCCCTGTTCTGCAACCCTTCCACTGATACTCCAAGGGCCCCAATGTCAAATGACACCATCTTGTTTGCACTCCCTTGGAATCAGTCCAATGTGACTATATCCTTCTTAACACATGGCACTGAGGAGTGAACACAATACTTCAAATGTGGTCAGACCAGGGCAGATGAGAGCTCTGGACACTAACTGTGCCTCTCTCTCTCTCTTTTTTTTATATTTGGCGGGGCAATGAGGGTTATGTGACTTGCCCAGGGTCACACAGCTAGTAAGTGTCAAGTGTCTGAGGTTGGCTTTGAACTCAGGTCTTCCTGAATCCAAGACCAGTGCTCTATCTACTGCGCCACCTAGCTGCCCCCTGTGCCTCTCTTAATGAACCCTTGGATTATTTTAGCTGCCTTGAGTATTGACTCATATTGAGCTTGCAGCCCACTAAGACCCTCAGACATTTGTCATGTGAATTCTTGTCTAGTCAATGACTTTCCCTCCTTCCTAACCCACCCTCATCTATACTTGGGAAGCTGATTTGGGCATATTCAACCTTGCAGGTCTTTTTTTTGGGGGGGGGCAGAGCAATGGGGGTTAAGTGACTTACCCAGGGTCACACAGCTAGTAAGTGTCAAGTGTCTGAGGCTGGATTTGAACTCAGATCTTCCTGAATCTATGGCTGGGGCTTTATCCACTGTGCCACCTAGCTGCCCCCCTTGCAGGTCTTTCTGTTAGGTATTTCTTTTCCTCTCTATCATGATAATCCATGCAGAATAAATATACTTAGAAAGGTCCTGGGGTGAGAGAGAGACAGAGACAGAGAGAGAGGCAGAGGGAGAGACAGAGACATACAGAGAAAGAGAGAGAGACAGAGACAGAGACAGAGAGAGAAGAGAAAGTTCTACAGTTTTGAGGGGGGAGAGCTGAGGAAATAAATAGCTGCCTCAGAACACTCAAAGTCCAATTCAGGAAATAGGATTCAAACATAATTCAGTTCAATTCAATCCACATTTACTGAGCACCAGAGCCATAATTAACTGGAACTATGCCTGGGGAAAATCCATGTTGGGTGAGTCGGGGCACAGCATGACAGAACAAAGGACATTCCAAGCCATCCCCCAAGAAGGTGGGAGATGGTCACACCAGGTAAGGGGAACATTTCATCCTTCAGGGAGTGTGGTCCTCATCCCCATGGGGGCTGAGGGAAAGGTGAACCCTGGGAAAAGGATTCCAGTGACCAGCCTCTGGGGATGGTTGTGCTCTTTCCCTGGGGAAAGTCAGAAGGTGACATGATTGGAGGCAGGGACAGCTGCTAGTTACCAAAGGGAAGAGTCCCCATCCTCCAACCCTCTAGGAGAGAAGATACTTCCATGATATCAATGGCTGGATAAAGCCCATTCTCCCCACGTCTTTAGAATCTGTGCTCAGAGCCTGGGATGGGAGAGATATCAAATAAACAATTAGTTGGCTGGTGGGGAAGGAGCAAAAAAAGGACTCCGATGTCTAGAGTAGGAGTTCTTGACTGGGATCCATGAACCCCCAAGAAATCCATGGAGAAATGAGGGGCTGGGGTGGGGGAGAGGAGTGAACTTGGATGGGTAAAAATACATCTTAATTTTAACTAACCTATAGCTGAAATGTAGCATTTCCTTCAATTATTTGAAAGCATTATTCTGGGAAGGGATCCACAGGCTTCAGTAGACTGTCAAAGGGGTCCATGGCACAAAAAAAAATTAAGAATCTTAGGTTTGGAGGGGGAAGCTAGGTGGCGCAGTGGATAAAGCACCAGCTCTGGATTCAGGAGGACCTGAATTCAAATCCAGCCTCAGACACTTGACACTTACTAGCTGTGTGACCCTGGGCAAGTCACTTAACCCCAATTGCTTCACTAAAAAAAAAAAAAAAAGAATCTTAGGTTTGGAGCCCGGGGATTCCTTACCTATGAGACCTGTGAAATCCAGCGAAGGGGAAGGTGGAGAGAGGGAGGACTAGGAGATGCTAAAACCTTTTATTTCTTGTGGTAAAGGGGACTTTCTTAGACTAAGTGAGACCTGTACTTCACCCTTGCTGACTGATGAATTAGGGCAGGCCTACAGGCACAAGAGGTGAGTACAGGGACTTCCACAGGCCCTTCCAGCTGGGGTATTCTAGGATTCTTTTCCTTCCCCTCCTGGAAAAGAATTCCATCCAACTTTCTCAGCTCCCTAAGTGGTGCTCTTCATTCTTTACGATCCCTCCATCCCATAAAAGAGGTCACTGCTGTCTCTTGCCCAGAACCTCTGGAACCAGCTGTCCTGAATTTGGCCTGACTTGCCCAGGCCAAAGGGGAGCTGAAGAGTTTGGAGGCCTGCGGGGTGTCGTGTGTGTCTGCATGTGGCCAGAGCACGTGTATGCCGTGTGTGGGAGAAGGTTGGATCATCTGTGTGTTCGTGTGTGTGGGTGTGCTGTGGGAGAGGGGAATGTGCATGCGATACAAGCATATGGATGTGTTGTGTCAGGGCGTGGGTATATGTTGTGGGTGGGGAATGTATTTGATATGTGGCTGAGTGTGTGTGTGTGTGTGTGTGTGTGTGTGTGTCTTGGGTGTGACTTAGGAAAAGGAAAGGGAAAGGTTACTACCAATAAAGATAACATATTGGGGGGGGGGGAACAGTTCAGAACTGGGCCACAGTGTCTCATCATATGAGCTCTAGGCAGTCTGAGGTCCTTTGAACTTTCTTGACTCCCTATTTGGAGAAGGGAGGCCACTCAGTCACTTAGAAAAGGTTTTGTTGGCAAAACTCTGGACTGGGTATATCCTTGAGTCTGAGATGACAGACAGACAGATGCATCTGCTGCCTTCAGGAAGCCCCTGGTTTGAGGGGGACAGAGCCCCTGCTCTCTGGGAGCTCCTATTCTGAGGAGGGAGACAGAGTTTCTGCCCTTGGTGGGTCCCTAATTTGGGGAACAAGATGACCCATGCCTTCAGGGAACCTTGACCTGCGGAGGAAGATTGGATAAAAAATATATCCCCTCAAATGACTCTACCTGATCGTGTGATTAACTTCTCCCCACTTCTTTCCCCCACTCCCAAGCCAAATGTACTTAGTCTGAAATATTTTATTGGTTAGTGGATGATAACACTGGCAGCTTCAGTTATATCCCATGTATATGTGATGCCTTCTATAACAGACAGGGAGTCCCTAGAGTTAGGGACCGTGTTGCCTCCCCTTCCTCTCTTCATGCCCTAGCCAGAGTCATAACTAGAGCAAGACACCTGGTGATTTGCCTCAGGATGCCAAGATGGAGGGAGCAACTCTAAGGGTATGGGTTGTACTCTACGGGAGAGGGACTACCCCTTCTCCCAGCTCACCTATACTTGTGGCTGGAGTACCTTCTGCTTCATCGCCATCTTCCCTCACCCTCCTGCCAAATGGTTTTGCACCAGATGAAAGAATTCCTGGTTTTAGCTCAGGGACCAGCATAGGGTCATGTCAGGACTATGCACTCCTCCCTCCTCCCCCTCTCCTACTCCCACTCACCCAGGGAGCTGCCTGCTTCTTCTCTCCAGGGACAGTTCTCTTGAGGGGAGTTCATGCCACTTGATCAAATGTGGAGGCTGGAGAGCTGTCAGGGACCCAGAGAGGGAAAGATCCCCCTTTCCAGCCCTGATTTGGGGGCTGGCTTACCCACCCCAAGGGAGAAAGAAGCAATCCTTCCCAAGAATGTCACTGGAGTGGGCTCCACTGTCCATAAATGTCAAGCTGGGGATGCAAAAAAAAGCATCCTGATTAATAAAAAGTTTGATGGAAATTTCATATGTTGACTCCGATCCTAAACATTTTCCAGTCACATCTGGTGGTGGTTGGAAGCCTGGCCTGCCTGTTTATATTCACAATGAGAACATTTTTTCCAACCCTGTCAACAATTATTTTCTCCCTCCGAAGGGTCAAGGGGCAGACTTACCCAAGTTGTTAAATTCTCCAATTCTGATGAGCCACTGGCTCCTTCCTTCTTCCCTAGTTCCTTCCCCTATTTCTCTCTTCTCTTCCCTCTCTCTTTCCTCTTTCAACTCCTTTTCCCTCTCTTTTTTCCCTTCTCAGCTTCTCTATCCTTCACCTTCTGCATATACTTCATGCCTAGGCAGGGACCAGTTGCACCATAGTGGCAAGAGCATTGAATTGGGACTCAGAAGATCTGGATTTGAATCCTGACTGGGCTGTTTTTCATCTCTGTCCATGGGCAAGATCTTTTCCTGGGCTTAGTTTCTTTATGTATAAAATTAGAGTGTTGGACTAGATGTTTCCTAAGTTGCTCTAGCTCTGTCTTTCTTAGTGAATAGCCCAGGAGTTTGGAGAAGGGAGAGAGTGATGTGGGCTAGAGTAGTCAGACAGCCTTCTGTAGTGGAATAAGGGTTAAATGGGGAATGAGGACACTTGTCTTCTAGGCCTGGATCTGCTACTAATTTGCCACATGATCTTAGACTTTCCATCTTCAGTCTAGGTTTGTTTGGTTTATACCAAATACAGGTAGGAGCAGGACAAACCTATCAGAACTGGACAATTGGAAGACAATAAATACCACTGAGATCAGACTGTCAGGCCCCAACTCCAATAGACCAAGCTCACCAGGCAATACCTACAATGGGCATGGACTGATCTACAACTCTACCTGGCCCAGATCACTAGGTCATACTTTCACTCAGTTCCAGTGACCAGTTGGAAGCTTCTTCAGACCCTAGGTCTTAGCATAGTGCCTGACATATAGTATGTACTTAATAAAGTCTTCCTTCCCTCCCTCCCTCCTTCCTTCCTTCCTTCCTTCTTTCCTTCCTTCTTCCCTTCCTCCCTCCCTCCTTCCTTCCTTCCTTCCTATGTCCAAAACACCTCCACAAGATCTAGACTGGAGAGAGTAACTTAGTTTTCTCATCTGTGAAATGAAGGGGTTGCAATGGATACTCTCTGCGGTCCCATTCGGCTCTCATATTCTTTGATCTGAGATCATTGTTTCCTGGAGTGATCAGAGATGGATCAAGAGATTTAAAACTAGAAAAGACATTAGAGACCAAGTACATTGTGGTGTTTTAGAAGAAGGAATTGAGGTCCAGAAGTGATTTGCCAAAGGTCACTTGGCTAGTGAGTGGCAGTCCTTGAATTTGAACTGAGATGCCTTTGACTGTAAAGTACTCCTTAGATTGAACCATCTTTCTGGAGGAAGGAATATTTGAACTGTTCCAGGAAGATAGATATGATTTTCCTAGGCTGAGATTATGATTGGTCAAGAGCATCCCAAGAAGAGAGGATAGTGTGAAAAAAAGGTACAAAGACAAGGCAAGATCAAAGGATTTATTTAGCTTGAACATAATGTGTTTGATCAAGCCTTAGAGTAGTATACAACTGAGTTAATTATATTAAGTATTAAAGAGAAAATGAGATGAGCAGCTTGCAGGCCAAAGACTTTGAACTTTCTCCTGTGGAAATAAGGGACCCACTAAAGATTTCTGAACAAGGGGAACATAGAAGCTTATTTGGTCAATGTATGCAGAGTGAATTGGAGAGGGGAGAAACTGAGGCAAGATGGGCTATGATAATAGTTCAGATGAGAGATGATGAAGGCCTGAACCAGAGTGGAGAGAATGAATGCTCTCCATTTCCCATTTTATCAATGACCTCTCTAAAATGTGATACTCAAAACTGAAAACAATATTCAGGATGTGTCTGGTCAAGGAAGAATATGGAGGAACTCTATCCCTATTCCTAGATATTTGCCTCTCTTCACTTAGACTTAGACTAAAGACTGCTGCTTTCTTGGCTGTCATATCATATGGTGGGACCATATTTCTGGTCCCAGACTGGGCCCTCTTCATGGCAACAGACCAGACCCAACTTGGGTCACAGACCAAGCTCTAACCTGGGTAATGGACTGAGTTCAAATTCTACAAAGACAGAGGTCTGATATTGTTTATAGAAGGAGACCTAAACCCAACCAGAGACTGAGACCATTGTAATAATGGTCAAAAGGGAGAGGCTTAACCTCAGTGACAACTTGGACCACAGCCCCAGATCCCATGTTGAGCCCTAATCTCTGCCACAGGCATAGGACTCTAAGCCATGGGACAGACTGAGTCTGAATGAAAGCTAAACACTGAGGTTACATGCTCAACCCTAACCCCAGTCACCATAGGCTGAGCCAGGTCTGTTTGAAGAATGAACAGTAATCCAGGCCACAGACTCAGACCTAGCTCTCATCATAGACTGAAGCCTAACCAAGATCATAGACTGAGTCATGTCAGGATCAAAATTTGAGAGTTTTCCTTCTTGTACCTGAATTTGCTCTTCCTCAAACTCTATCTCCCGTCTCCTTTCTTCTGCACTGGCTGCCCCATTTCTCCCACTTCTGCTTCATAACTTCCCCAGAATCTTTCAAGATTGAGATAGAATTCCACCTTTTGCAGGAGCCCTTTCCAGATCTCCCATCTACTAGTGACTTCTCTGTGTAGCCTTCCATCTACTCTGTATGGATTATGTATGTACCTAGTTATTTATACCCCCATTAGAATGGAAGCCCCCTGAGGACAAGGACTGGTTTTTCCTTTTGGGTATCCCCAATACTGAGTTCACATAGTAAATTTAATCAATGCTTTCTGACTCCATGACTGACTTACAATCACAAACCGAGTCCAAAGGAAAGTCAGAGATTGAGATCTAACTGGGGTCATAGACTGAACCCCTCTCATAGATTTAGCTCTCTCCCTCATAACATTTGGATACTTGACCTTGGTCACAGATTTTTTATTAATCTAGCCATAGACCAGCCTCTCACTCCATCAACGGGTACAGAAATACATGCCATGGTTTGATGTAGACACCAAGCAATTATGTGTGGTTGGCCCAGTGGCAAGTAGTCTTCCCCACTGTTGGAGACACAGCCTGGATTCAGGCCACAGCTCACTTGTGCCTTTGATCTCTCTCTCTCTCTCTCTCTCTCTCTCTCTCTCTCTCTCTCTCTCTCTCTCTCTCTCTCTCTCTCTCTCTCTTCCTCCTCCTCCTCCTCCTTTTCCTCCTCTTCCTGGCTGGGTTGTAAGAAATCCATCCACTACAGGATAGGAATAGTCTTCTGGAACAGAAGTTTTGAACTTTTGTGTGTTACGGACTCCTAGAACATACGGTGAAGCCTATAGAATCCTTCTCAAAGTAATGGTTTTAAATGAATAACATATTAAGGGTTGCAAAGAAAATAAGATATATTGAATTATAGTAGTCATTAAAATATTTCAAAAATGGGTCCATAGATGGTAAGCTAAGAACCTCTGACTATGTCCTACTCCATGATGTTGATAAAGGACATTTGTATTTTAACAGGATAAAATACCAGAGATATGATTGCATTGTGACATTTCAAGCAGCACCATTCCCTGGGTGGGGGTGGGGGTCAGAAGAAGGCTGGGAGACAGGGCTTTCTCAGCACTGTCATCGTTATAATATGTAGCTTACTGTTGACCTTCCCTATCCTTGGTGCTATTTAGGAGAGCTACCGTGCCCTGCTTTTTCTAAGTTGAATGTCTGGACCTAGAGTCACACAACCTGGGCATTACAATGATCACAATCATGTTGTGACACCCTCTTGGAATGGTTCCTCCTTTTCTCTCTCCCAGTCTGCCCCGTCTTCCAAAGCCAAGATGAAGACAACTCCATGGACAAGACCCTCTGCCTGCTCCCCATCAGAGGGGATGCACCTACTTCCCTGTTTGCTTATTCTTCACCCTGAGTTCTGATTCACAAGAAATTATAGCTTGCCATATAGAGTCTTAGATCTGTGAAATATTAGAACCTTAGTGTCAGGTCTCCCTTTGCTCCAAATTCTGACTCAGGCCCACCTGAGAAAAACAGGGAAGACAAGCAGGTGGAACAATGGATGAAGCATTGGATTTGGAGTCAGGAAGCCCTGAGTTTGAATCCTGCCATAGACACTTATTAGATGTGCGACCCTGGTCTAGTTGCTTGAGCCTCAGTTTCCTCCTCTGTATAATACAGATAGTAATAGCACTTGCATCACAGGATTGTTGTGAAGATCAAATGAGATAACATGGAAAGTGATTTACAGACCTTGTTATCCAGTCATCCCTGCAGAGCCCTTTGGCATTGTTCTCTTTGCTTAAGATCTCAGGCAGATGACAGTCTGGCCTGGCCTGGCACTCGAGGGACAAATACAACTTGAGGGAATAAAAAGATATCATTCAGGGACACAGGACCACTGAGAGTCCCATTGCTCTGCCCCTCTTTCCAGCCCCTTCAAGGACCATCCCTTCTCCAATGTCAGCACAGTAGCCCAGTTTAAGAACACTGTGCCAAAGGCCTAGGCTTTCCCTGATTGAATTTACTTCCTATACCCTCAGAGTTGTTCTGCTGTCAGATGCCATTGCTATTGAGATGGAGACAGAGACAGAGACAGAGACAGAGAAAGACAGAGAGAGAGGCAGAGAGTCAGAAAGCCAAAGAGATATCCAGAAGAGAGAGATAGAGAGAGAAACAGAGAGACAGAGACAGAGAGATAGAGTCAGAAAGTCAGAAAGCCAGAGAGAAATCCAGAAGAGAGACAGAGACAGAGAGATAGAGGCAGAGATTCAGAGTCAGAAAGCCAGAAAGAAATCCAGGAGAGAGAGAGAGACAGAGAAAGAAAAAGAGAGACAGAGACAGAGACAGAGAGACAGAGGCAGAGAGACAGAGGCATGGATTCAGGAAATCAGAAAGCCAGAGAAAAATCCAGGAGAGAGAGAGAGACAGAGAGACAGAGAGACAAAGAGAGAGACAGAGAGGCAGAGAAAGAGAGAGAGAGAGAGAGAGAGAGACAGAGAGAGGCAGAGAAAGAGAGAGAGACAGACAGAGAGAGAGACAGAGAGAGACAGACACACACAGAGACACAGAGAGAGAGACAGAGAGAGAGACAGACAGAGAGACAGAGACAGAGAGAGAAGATGGGGAAGAGGGAAGGGAGGGAGAGGAGAGGGAGAGAGAGAGAATTTTTTTTCCTCTCCTCTTTGCCCCCCACTTCTATAAAAGGCACAGGGGAAAAGGCGAGGAGTGATTTCTTTCATGCCTGGCTCTCTTCTCTGCTTCCAGGGATGAATTCCTTGGCTTCACAGAGTGTATCTCTCCTCTGCAGAGCTGGCTGACTTTAGAAAGGTCACCAAGGGTGTGGGTGATCCCTCCACCAGCCAATGGCTAGCCAGGCTACAATTCCATCAAGCTGATGGAGGTGCTTCTTCCTATTCCTAAAGGAACCACAAATGTAACTCCCATCATCTTAACGCTTCCTTTACAAGCTGTGAAAGACCACTCCCTGTTTTCTGTGCCCTTTGTAATCCATGAATGGGTCATGCAGGGTGTGAGTCTCATACCCTTTACAAGTTACAAAAGGAATCTTGCAAAAATTGGAAAGTGTGAACCCTTTATAAAGTGAAAAGGCCTTAATACCCCATTATCTCTGTTTCCTGCTCTTTACATTCTACAACCTCAGTGAGTGACTGAGGTGGGCAGGAACTCAATTAACCAGAGGCCCCCTTATTTCCTTCCCCATTACATTTATATAAATGTTTTTTTTTAATTAAAAAAAATTTTGTGGGGCAATGAGGGTTAAGTGACTTGCCCAGGGTCACACAGATAGTAAGTGTCAAGTGTCTGAGGCCAGATTTGAACTCAGGTCCTCCTGAATCCAGACTCGGTACTTTATCCACTGCGCCACCTAGCTGCCCCTATATAAATGTTGATGTGGAAATTTATTCTCTCATTTTACCCTTATAGAACCCTTTGAATTAGGCGGGGAAGAAACGATCAGATAATTTATGAGTAGCCCTGAACAGAACCCAGGTTTTATAGCTTCTAGTCCAGTGCTCTTTTTCCTGAACCATATTGGCTATTTGCTTAGGGAATGCCCTTCTGGATCTCACTGCATTCCCTTGTCCATCTCTTGACCTCCCTCCCTTGGTCAGTGCTGGGATCTAACCTTAGGAAACTTGGTGAGTCTAGATTTGAGAAATCCTTGAGCTTGACTTAGTCCTGAGGACAGATTCAGGGATAAACCTCCCCTCTCCACCCCTGACACCACCAAAGAGAAGACCCAGTAGTAGGATCTGCCCCCAAGAAAGAGCAAATCGGCATTGAGGGCCTAGGCAGGAGTCCTCCATTGTTGCCAAAGGGAGGGCAGGATGCCCATCTGGTCTATGTGTCCTGACTAATGGGTTCTGTAGTAGGGATTATACAACTCAGGAAGCAACTGAGAGATAAGGCATCATACCTAGGGCAGGCTAGCAATGACACTGATATTCTTGCCCATCATTCATTTCTGGCCCAGAGAATGGGGTCCTTCAAAGTTAAGTGGACCCTTCCCAAGCTCTCCAAGCTAGAGGGTACTGTGAGCTTCTCAGTCTCTTTCCAGCTCTAGCCAACATCACCTCACTGCTCTCCATTCTTCACACCTGCTCACCTGGAGAGACTATCCAGGGCCGAGACTGCTTGGAGGTCCTCTGACCCTTTGAATAATGGAGGCTCCCTGAAGGCCCGGGGAAGTTTCTCTCCTTCAGAACAGGACCTCCCTGGGGGCTCGACCTTGTCTTCTTTATTAATCAGTCAATCAATCAATCAAATCAAATGAACAACCACAAGCATTCATTACTATATGCCAGGCATGGTACTAAATCATGGGACTACAAATATAAGTGAAAAAGAAAGACAGTCCCTGCCCTCATGGAGAGAACAACAAATAAAAGAGAGCTGAAAAGTGGGGGTGGGGCAAAGTTCTCACACAGGGGCACCATGGAGAGGCCACACAGGACAGGGAAGAACACAGAACTTGGAGGCAAGAGATCTGAGTTCAAATCCCAGCTTGCCACTTACCCGTCTCTGTGATCCTAGGTCAGTCCTTTCCCATCTCTGAGTCTCTGTTTTCCCATTTGTCATAGTCTGAGCAGACTGGAATTAGATGATCCCAAAGGGGTCTTCCAGCTCTGACTTTTAAGGTCAGTTTGTCTCGACTTTCTCATCTGTAAAATGAATATAAAACCTGTGCCATCTGCCTCACAAGAAAGTACTTCATATATCTCCAGTACTTTAAAAATGGGAATAGGGTAAAGAGCACTGGACTTAGAGTTAGGGTACTTGAATTTCGTAACAGTTCTGCCACTAGCTGTGTGCTTTGGCCATATCCCCTCACCTCCTTCACCCATAAAATGGGAGAGCCAATCTTTTCACCCTCAACCTTAGAAGTTTTTTGTGATGGATTCATTATTTAAGAATAAGGTTATTTGTATTATTATTTTGTTTTGGGTTTTTTTGGGGGGGTGAGGCAATTGGGGTTAAGTGACTTGCCCAAGGTCACACAGCTAGTACATGTCAAGTGTCTGAGGCTGGATTTGAACTCAGGTCTTCCTGACTCCAGGGCTGGTGCTGTATCCACTGCACCACCTAGCTGCCCCGTTTGTATTCTTATTATTACATAGTCATCTGAATTCTAATTCCTTTTCATTCTAGTGCCTTCCCTCTGCTGATTACTTTCTATTTACCCTGTAGAGTTTGTTCTCATGTTGTTTGCTCCCATTAGACTATGAGCTCCTTGAAAGCAGGGACTGTGTTTCCCACCCCCCCTTCTTTGTATCTCCAGTACTTATTGCAATGCCTGCACATACTAGGCACTTAATAAATGCCTATTGACTGACTCAATTAATGGAGCTGACCTACAGGAATGATGTTCCAAAGCCGCCATAGGATTTAGACCTTAAAGGGGCCCCAGAGACCACTCAATCCACCTCCCCTATTTTGCAGAGGTGAAATTGAAGTCTAGAGATGGAAGTGACTTGCCTGAGGTCACACATATAGCAAGAAGCTGTGTCAGAATTTGAACTCGTTTCCCTGATTTAAAAATCCTGCTTTTTTTTTTCCCTATCATACAATTGTAACAGCCGCAATGATACTGTTTTCAATCTTACAGCTGCCTTTGCTAAACATGACTCCCAGAGGAGAGGAGAAGTCGAGAAGCACCATCTAGGGATACCCAAGATGATTGGCAGTCCCTCCAGGACAATCAATTTGCATGTAAGTATCTCCTCCTCTCCTCCCCTCCCCCTCCCCCATCAGTTCCCCATTCCCCCCACTAGATGGAGGCAGACCTTAATGTATCCTAGGATGACCAGCTATGGATAATTTCCATAAATTCTGAAGGCCAAAGTGTGTGGTCCTGAGGGAGAGAGTCATTAATTCATTTTTTTCTTTCTTTTTTCCCCTTGTTTTTCCCCCCATTTAAACTCAGTGAGTAATGGATAAGAAAGGCCCAGGTAATGAAAGCTATATAGAGGGAAATGGGACAGGAGATGGGAAGCCAGAAGATGCAAGGGCAGAGTAGAAAGTTTTCTCTGAAGTTCATTCTCAGGGACCAAGCAGGTCCCGGCCACTTCTTGATGCTCTTCTATCTCCCATATGTATGGGAGATAGTGTAGGGGAAGGGTCTAGAGATGGCCAGGCAGCTCATCGGTAGGAGCATCTAGTATCCTAGAATGTCAGATCTTGTTGGGACTTCATATCAGAGGAGCAAAAAAGACCCTTAAAAAGCATCTCATCCAATCCCCTTGTTTTCTGGATGAGGAGACCTCATGAGGTTCCATGGTTAAGGGACTTGTCCACAGACATCCAGAAACTATGAGTCAGATCCAGAACTTGAACCCAGGTCTTATACTCTAAGATCAAGGCCTTTTGATAGAAACCAGATTTTGTTGGTCCATGTATATATGGTCAATTACTCGGCTAAGGTTGCAGTTAAATAACATGAGGATAATGGAGGAAGAGGAGTGACAGTGACCAATTTCTGCCCCAACAAGACTGGGTTGGCAATGCATTCAGTTTGGCTGTTGAGATCATCCAGCCCATAGGAATGACTAGAACTGAAGCAGGATCAAACTGCATCTGGAAAATGGATGCTGTGGTTCCTGCCCCCTTCCTCAAATGTTGGGAAGCTCCCAAACTTCTCCTCCAGTCTGTGCTCCATGAAGAGGCCCCCCCCCCCCTGAGCAAACTGATACTTAGGATAATGAGAAACATGGGACTTTAGGGCTGCAAGGGATTTCTAAGAATGCCCTACACTTGAATTTAAAAAGTCAATTCTGCAAGTACCAGATGGGGAGATGAAAAAGATCTGAGGGTTTTAGTAGCCTGCAAGCACAAGATGAGTCAGCAATGTGACCCGGCAGCTGGAAAAGCTAAGAGAACTGTAGGTTTCCTGGGTAGAGGTCAAGAGCCCAGAACAAAGGAGGTGGTGATTCTGTCCTCCTCTGCTTTGATCAGATCACATCTGAAATACTGTGATTAACAGAGGGCCTGGCCCTTTGGGTGAGATCTGGGATTCTCTTTTCTGAGCTGTTACCTCACTTTGTATTATTATCTGGCATATATTTTCCTATGCGCACTTTCTCTGACTTCTGTTTTGCTATTGGTTTGGATATTTTGTTTTTGCTAAAAGACAATAATAATAACAATAAAAACCCTTTCTTACAACAACCTTATGAGACAGGTAGTCCATTTTTTTTTTTTTTTTTTTGCAGGGCAATGAGGGCCAAGTGACTTGCCCAGGGTCACACAGCTAGCAAGTGTCAAGTATCCGAGGCCGGACCTGAACTCAGGTCCTCCCGAATCCAGGGCCGGTGGCCTAGCCACTGCGCCATCTAGCTGCCCCGGTAGTCCACAGAGTCTCAGAGAGAAAGGAAATGAGTTGCCCAAGGTAATGGTTAGTCGTGGGCAGAGCTGAAATGGAGTCCAGGCCTTCTCCCTCCAGGTTAAATGCCCTCCGTTGTACCACAACTGCCTCGCTGGCTCTAACTTTTCTCCCCCTCCTGTGATAGCCCAGGAAGGAGGAGCGGGAGGTTAAATCAGGGGAGCATGGCCAGGCTGAACAGATGGGGTCAGAGAGACTGAGAGGAAAGGAAAATTAGGTGTCTTTGTAAACATGACCATCTGAAGCTTTTGTAACAAGGATATGAGATGCGGCTTTTTCCTTAATTCAATTGTCAAGTTTTGTTTCTAACTCAATTCTGTCCCAGTTGGCTTCATGGGTAAAAAGATTTTCTTCTGGGCAGAAGAGCCAGGGGGAATGTGGGTAACCCAAAAAGGCCAAGCTGGGACCAGAGAGAGGCCATCAGTCTAAAGGCTCTGAGTGCTTGCTGCCCATGAACAAAAGAGAGGAAACTTCATGGGGCCTTAAATGGGGTTCTGGGTTTGGAGTCTAGGCTGAGCTGGACTCTGGACTCTTGGCCCTGAATTCTGAAGTTCAAGGTCAGCTTCCTCTCTGTCTGCACTGGATCCTTACAAATATCCACTATTTCACTTGCGGATTCTCTGAGGATCTGATTTAGAGGGCTTTTTATTTTTTTTAAGCTTATATTGTAGAAAAGCCGGGGTCAGAGAGGCTGAGCGGAAGGGACAATTAGGCGCCATTGTAAACATGACCTTGTGAAGAGGAGGGTCAGAGGCAGGGAGAGGCCTGCTGGAGACATGGGGCAATGATAATGAACAACACAGAAAAAGAAGAGCCACCCCACTCTGATTTTTCTCTGCCAAAGAGAATGGTCTTTGTTCTGGAATGAACAGAAATAAAAATGGTTAATAGGAAATTGAAGCCCTATATGCCCTGTGATATACGGGCCTAGTAATTACTGTTATTGTTCAGTCATTTCCTACTCTTTGTGACCCTATTTGGGGTTTTCTTGGCAAAGACACTGGAGAGATTTGCCATTTCCTTTTCCAGTTCATTTTATAGATGAGGAAACTGAGGCAGACAGGGTGAAGTGACTTGCCTAGGGTCATACAGCTAGTAAGTATCTGGGTCTGGATTTCAACTCAGGAAGACTCCTGGCCTGGCACTCTATCCACTGTGCCACCTAGCTGGACCTAGTAATTAAGATAAGAGATTTAAATCTAGAAGGCACCTAAGAAACCATTTAGTCTAACCACCTCATTTTATAGACGAGGAAACTGAGTCCCGATGACTTGCCCAAAGTTAAGCAAGTAGCAAGTGACCTCTCTCTGGCAGCATGTCCATCTGGACATGGATAGAATGACGGACTTGGAGTCAGGAAGACCTAGGTTCATTCCTGCCTTAGACACTTGCTATCTATCTATGTGAACCTGGGCAAGCCATTGAAACTTCTTTGTTACTAAGTTTCCTCATCTGTAAATGTAGGGTGTTGGTCTTTATGGTCCCTTCCAGCTCTAATTCCAGGATCCTCTGATCATATGATGTCTCATCACCAAGGATCAAGGTTTCTCGTTCCTTTCTAGAGCTGAGTTCTCTTCCCCTCCCTTCTTCACCTCTGCCTCCCAGCTTAGCCTGCAGAAGAAGATACAGATTTCTTCCTTTCCTTTCTTCTGCATCTTCAAAAGTTTACTAAACTTTGGGAATGTTTAAAGAAGTCCCCCCCCCCACTAATTGCTAGATGGTGTTAAATTGACACAGAAGACACGTCCAAAGTTACAGAGGTCTAACAGTTAATCCTAGTCATTTATACTAATGACCAGATAATTAAATTGAGTTCTTTCTCTTTTTCCTAATTTTGTCGTGGGCTGGCTGATCTTGATTTTGTCTTGACTGAAAGCTGGAACGGCTAGAATCAAATAATCATAACTTGAAGGGATTTCAGATGGGTCATAAATCTGGAGCTGGAAAGGGCTTTACAGCTCATCTAGTCCAACCCATCTCATTTTACAGATGAAGAAACTGAGGCATGGAGCAGTTAAGTCACTTGCCCAAGGACACACAGGTAAGAAGTTTCAGCACACTACAAGGACGGGTAGTCTAACTTGTATTTGAATAATAATCCCCTCCTAGACAAATGATCATCTAGCTTCTGATTGGAGACCCCCTCCCGATGGGGACTCGACCCTCCTAAGGCAGCCTTTTGGATACTCCTCATCAAGAGTAAGTTCTTCCTTATATCAAACCTCAGTCTGAGTCTGCATGTTCCCCTGATGGCTCTCGTTTCTTCCTTCTGGGGCCAAACAAAATAAGCTTAAACCTTCTGGCACATGACAGTGCTTTAAATACTTGAAAGCTATTCCACCCACCTACCTTTCTCCCCTCCTCTCAGTCTTCTCTTCTCCAGTCTAAATAAACATCTACAATTCCTCCAAGTAGTTTTCCTATGACATGGTCTTCCCATGTCTCCCTCCTCCAGAAACATCCCAACTTGTCAATAACCTTCCTAAAGTGTAGTTCTCAGAATCAAACACAATACTCTGAAGTGGTCTGAGCAGAGAGGATGTTGGGAGTATCATCTCCTCTCTCTGGATACAGTGAGACTTATTATTTAATGAGACTTATGACGGCACGATAGTTTTTTAGATGCCATATTATCCTGCTGAGTCACACTAAGCTTATGGGCCACAGAAACCCCCAAATCTTTGTCACATGAACTCTTATTTAACCAGACCTCTCCTGATGGGGAACCCACCTTTCTTTTGTGCAATTGATTATTTTTAATCCAAGTGTAGGTATGTGGATGTGCATACACATATATGTATATGTGTCTAATTTCATCATCTTAGTTTCAGTTCATTGGTCTAGCCAGTCGATGTTGTCTGCCAATGTATTAGCAATTTTTCCCCAAGATAAGTTCACAGCAAACTGTCTGGATGGATGGCCTGGAACTGGTTTTAGCAAGAGTAACAAGTGTAGGGGCAGCTAGGTGGCACAGTGGAGAGAGCACTGGCCCTGGAGTCAGGAGTACCTGAGTTCAAATCCGGTCTCAGACACTTAACACTTACTAGCTGTGTGACCCTGGGCAAGTCACTTAACCCCAATTGCCTCACTAAAAAAAAAAAAAAAAAGAGTAACAAGTGTTCCACTAGTTGACAGCAGTGGGTGATTCATCCTTTGTAAATAGTTGTTTAAGGGAGAGTGGTGTCCACAATCTCTTCCTGTTCTGTTGATCTCTGGGTCAATGAGATCTGGGCTCCATATGATCCCACTTCAACTCAGCCCCAATTCCAATCTTGGGTCATTGACCACTTCCATCTTCTTTCTTTGTAAACTTAAAGCATTGGAATCAAAGACCCCCAAAGACTCAGTGATAGCTACATGTCTGATGTTAGGGGGAGGGACAAAGAGAGAGAGAGAAGGGGGAAAGAGAAGGAGAGGGGGATGGAAAGAGAGGTGGAGAGAGGGACGAAAAGAGGGAGAGAGAGGGAGAGGGAGATTTGGTTTGAAAGTCTCTTTCAGTCCTCTCTCTAAAAGCCTATTTCCTCTAAGCATGACCACATCCTGGTAATCATCCATCTTAGATGCCAAGCATGAAGAAACAGCTGTCCTTTCCACCTAGTTATCAAGAATAATTAATTAGAAAATAAAGCTACCAGATAGGATTTTTCCTTGGGCTAGGGTGGGATAACCAGGCTCCTCAGAAGTGGCCTCATGGTGTTCCGGGGTCTCTGTTTCCTGCCATGGCTCCCTCTGACTGAAGGTGCTTTAGAATTTCTTTAATGGGGCAAGTTTGACAATTCCTCTTTCTTTCTCTATAATGGAGCTAAGCATAAAGGCTTGTGCTGATCCACCTCCCTGACCTAGGCTGTTGTTAGGGCTCCCACCTCCCCGGGCCATGTTCTCAGAACTGCGGTATCACCCAAAGGGTCCTGGCTGGAGCCTCTCTGGGCTCAGCTACTCACTAGTGATGTGAGCCTGGGCAAGTTCTTCTCGGGGCCTTGCTTTCCTGCTCTGTAAAATGAGGGCTTGAACCAGAGGACTTCTGAGTCCTTAACCTGAGGTCCTTGGACTCTCCCCTCCCCACCCCAGGGGGGTCTGTGGACAATTTTGAGGTGTTCATGAACTTGCATGAGGAAAGGTAACATCTTTATTTTCACTAACCTTTGGTTTCCTGGTATTCCTCTGTGTTTTATTCTATGCCTTTAAGAACATTATTCTGAGAAGGCATACATAGCCTTAGAGGCAGTTGGTGGCAGCTGGGCCTGGAGTCAGGAAGACCTAGGTTTAAATATAATCTCAGGCACTAGCTGTTGTGTCCTTGGGTAAATCTCTTAACCTCCATTTGCCTCAATTTCCTCAACTGTAAGATGTCGACACACGCAGAGAGTTATTGTAAGGATCAAATTAGATATTTATTATTTTTTTAAAGAGTGCCTGGCACATAGTAGGCTCTATATAAATACTTATTCTCCTCCCTTTCTTTCCCACTTCCCCAAGCTGCCAGTGGGGTCTGTGACAAAGAAACAAGAACCTTCTGGCTAGATGCTCTCTGATGCGCCTTCCAGCCCTACATCCTAGGAGACTGGGGACTTCCTGTTGTCTCCTAGCTGCCATAATTACCTTCCCTAAACCCTGATACATCAGGCTACTCCAATCTCCCCCCTGTAGTTTCACCTTCTTCTATCAGCTCTAACCCATTGGCTTCTCATCATCACCTCCTTAATTTTCACCTCCTTAACTCTCACCACAACCTCCTTAATTCAGAGACTCCCTGGCCTCCAGCTCCTTGGCAGAGCTGAGATACTGGGCTCACCTTGAAAACTTTTGACACTGGACAGACCTCCTCTCGACTCAGCTGTGTGGCTGCCCAGCTGAGCTGTGTATCTTCTCTGATCCACTCTGGGATGTTCTCAGACCTGATGGGATTGATGAGGTAGCTTTCTTTTTCTTTTTCTTTTTTTTTGTGGGGCAATGGGGCTTAAGTGACTTGCCCAAGGTCACACAGCTAGTAAGTGTCAAGACTCTGAGGCGGATTATGAACTCAGGAACTCCTGAATCCAGGCCAGTGCTTTATCCGACTGCACTCCTAGCCACCCCGAGGTAGCTTTCTAAGCTTCAGGTTCAAAATAGAAAAGCACCTTAATTTAAAAACTTACTTATCTCGTCCATCATCCTCATTTTTATGGCCCAGAGAGGGGCAATGCCTTGTTCTGAGATACATAGAGAGTAAGCAGAACAGTGAATGATTTGAACCCAGGCCCTCTGGCTCTAGTACCATTGCCTTTATCACAGCACACACTACCTCTAAGTACACCTCCTTTTAATACACTGGTGGGTCTGGCATCTCCTCAATGCAGTACTTCTCCTCCAACAGTGCAGGCTTATCCTGGGAGCCTCTTGACCAGCATCCCTTCCGCAATCATGCTCAGAGGTACAACCCTATCTCTAGAGGGAGTCTTCCTCCAGCTCTCTAGACATTGCACAGACATCAGTTGACTCTCACTGCCTCTCTCCCTTCCTCTCTGGTCACACACTCCCCTCCTGATTTCCTACATGCTGATTTTACAGCAGAACACATTTTGACAGAATACAACTGACCAAAAGGCACAAAGATACAAGGACTCCCACGCTTTCTCTCATTGGCTAGAAAAACAACAGCCTTTGATTTGGTAGAGCAAATACCACCTTTAACCATCAGCAAGGCATCTCTATCAATATGTTGCACAGCATAGGCAACAGTTCTTGACGCCAGATGGTGGAGCCTCATTTATTATCAATGAAGAAAGGTGTCAAAACAGTGCTCACCATAGGTCCACCAGGTCAAAAATTTAGAGTTGGACAGGACCACAGAGGCCATCAGTCCATCCAGCTATGTTTGTAGCCTAGGAAACTGAAATCTAGAGAAATCAAGTGACTTGTCTAAGGTCACACAGATAATAAATAGCAGAGCTGTGTCCAGCACTCTCTTGGAAGAGGTCCAGTGCAGTGTCCAAGATGCAAAAGGGATTCCTTTCTACATGGCAAAATCCTCCTAATAATATATCAGGTCGGGGCAGCTAGGTGGCGCAGTGGATAGAGCACCGGCCCTGGAGTCAGGAGTACCTGAGTTCAAATCCGGCCTCAGACACTTAACACTTACTAGCTGGGATGACCCTGGGCAAGTTCACTTAGTCCCAATTGCCTCACTTAAAAAATATATATATATATATCAGGTCAATACTTTCTTCCCGGGGGTAGGTAGGGTGGCACAGTGGATAAAGCACCAGCCCTAGCTTCAGGAGGACCTGAGTTCAAATCTGACCTCAGACACTTGACACTTACTAGCTGTGTGAACCCTGGGCAAGTCACTACCCCTCATTGCCCTGCAAAATAAATAAACAAATAAATGAATGAATGAATGAATAGATAGATAGATAAATAAATAAATAAATGAGTGAGCAAGCAAATTAATTAATTGATTGACTGATTAATTAAAAATATAGCAAGTCGGGGCAGCTAGATGGCGCAGGTGGATAAAGCACTGGCCCTGGATTCAGGAGTACCTGAGGTCAAATCCGGCCTCAGACACTTAACATTTACTAGCTGTGTGACCCTGGGCAAGTCACTTAACCCCAATTGCCTCACCAAAAACATAAAAAAAATTAAAAAAAAATATAGCAAGTCAAAAACATTCATGCCCCACTCAGACAAATTCCCTTCCTCTCTCCTCCCCTAGGTTAGTGGTTGAGGTCTTCTTCCATTGGACTTGGGAGTCTTAGGCAACCCCAAATTGGGGTGCTTTTCCCTCCACAGGTTAGGGACTCCTTGAGGGTAGGGCCCTTCTATTAGGTGTGTCCTTCTGACAGGAAGCTTCTCTCTCCCCACTCACCTGGGGCTCCCTTACTGGACGCAGTGCTCTCTCTTCTTCACACCAGGGGCCCCTTAACAGGGGAGCTTATGGACTATCCCAAACCCCCAGGACCTTAGCCCCTTCAGCAGCTGCCACCATGTGCCTGTATATCTAGGTCCAATAAAAATTGAGACTCCTACTTCTACAGGAGCAGTCCAATAGAACCCTGGGATTAAAGCTACCTGGTTGAAGCCCAGGGTCTGTCCCCCAATAATCCCAACTGTCCTTCAGCGACTGTCCCATGCTCAGTGTTAACCCAGGAGTGGTATGTTCTTCTTGGGCATCCAAGAGTCCAAACCTGAGCAAAGCCCAGAATATTGAACCTGTGTTGATGCCCCTTCTCGTCTAGACTGTCCCTGTTTCATAGCCTCTTCATTCAATAAGAAATAGAATGGTGGATGTTTTGGGGGGGGTGAATATGGACGCTGATTGGACCATACTATTTCTTTTGTTTTTGTGCTGTTGTTTTTCTTTTTGAGGTTTTTTTCCTTTTTGCTCTGATTCTTCTCATATAACATGACCAATGCAGAAAGAAGTTTAATGTTAATATATAATATATATAACCCATATCAGATTACCTGCTGTCTAGGGGAGGGGGAGGGAGAAAAATTGGAAATTGGAAATTCATATCTAAACAAATGTTGAAAACAAAAATAAATAAATAAATAAATATTTTAAACTATAAACACTTTTTTAAAAGAGATAAATGTTTTGGGGAGTGAGAAAGCTTGAAATTGGAAATAGATCTGGGTTCAATCCGGCTCTTCTAGATGTGAAACCTTCCTGTCCTTAGGCATCAGTTTCCCCTTCCGTAAAATAAATTAGCTGAGCTAAATGATCTCTAAGTTTCCTTCTGGCTCTGCCATTTTATGACATGTACCTGTGGGACTCAGAGCTTGGGGGTCCCAGTTCTCCTGGTAACTCTGCCCTCCTCCTCCCCTCCCCCCACCCCTGTGCTCAGGGCCATTCTTTACAGAGGATCACAGAAAATCCAGAGCCTGGAAGCTCTGTGGTCCTGTTGCTGAGGTCTTGTCCCTTCAATCAAAGGCCTAGCCAAGTGTTCCCCTCCTTCTCATTCCTTTATCTTGTTCCCTATTGCCACTGCCTTGGAAGAAAGTGAGAAGGCAGATGAAATGGAGTCCCACCATCCGGGCAGAGGGAGGGGTGAGTGTCCTGTTTCCTCACCCCCAGCCAGCTCCGAGCCTAGCAGAATGCCCACCCTCGGGGAACCCTTGTCTTCTGGAAGGGGCCACCCTGTCCCTGTCCTCAAAGATTGTCTAGTTTTGTGGGGGATATCCAGTATCCCCTTTAGGGAGTCTTGATGGGCTTGTACGGTGAATTGGGTTGGAGAAACTCAGCCCCTACCCCCTGGAGACCCCCTGGTGTAGGGGACAGATGGGTAGATACAGTGCCTGCCTCCTGGTCTGAAGGAGAGACAGTCCCTGCCCTCTGGGAGCTTATAGTCAAAGGAGAAGATGCAGCCTCTGCACCAGGGAGCCCCTAGACGGAGGATAAACATAGCTCCCTACCCTCAGGGAGCCCCTGCATCCAGGAAGAGCCAGCCCTGCCCTCTGGGAGCCTATCTCCTAAGGCAAATGCACACCATCTGCTCCCAGGGAGCTTGCTCCGAGAGCCCCTGTCTCCAGGGAGACACAGGAACTCTGGGGGGTGGGGAAGCCCTGAACCCGGAGGAATCAGAAAACCACTCTCGGAATTTTACTCTTCCCCATTAGCAGGACCTTGGACAAAGCACTTCAGCATGTAGGTGCCCCAGTGTCTTCCCCTGTGAGCTGTTTGCTAGCGTCCCTTCTAGTTCTAACTCTTAGGTACCCCCATCCCTTGGGACCACCCCTCGCTCCCCCGCAGGCCAGCCTGGGACTGTCATAAGACGGTTTGTGCATTCCCAGGCATCACTTCCCTAGATCCATTTCTTTCACTCCAGAGAGCCCAGGCCTCAGACAGTCAGGACCACCACTGGGGGCCTTGTTTGTTAGTGGAGTAGAGTCCCTTTGGTCAAAGCCCAACTCAGATCCTCCCTCCTCCTCGAAGCCTCTCCTGAGGCAGAGAGTATCTGGACTCCATCTCTCCTTTGCCCCCGTCACAAATATTATATTATACTTTTTTGTATCAATGAATACCTCATCCTCCTCAGTAGAGAGTGTACTCCCTGAGGTGAGGTCAGGGACTGTTTTGTGGTTGTCTTTAGGAGCACAGGGCTATGCCCATAGTCAGTCCTCAATACAAATGTTCCTTGCATGGAGGAGCAGCTAAGTGGTGTGGTATATAGAGAGCACTGGCTCTGAAGTTGGGAGGACCTGAGTTCAGATCTCACCTCAGACACTTACTAGTTGTGTGACCCTGGGCAAGTCACTTAACCCCAATTGCCTTAAACATCCGGGGCCACCTCCAGTCGTCCTGATAGATATCTTGCCGCTAGTCCCAGATGGCTCTGGAGGAGAAAGTGAGGTTGGTGACCTTTCATAGCCCTCCCTCATTTAAAGCCAATTCACTGCAAGTTATGACACCACCCTAATGTCATGGTGCTCTTTGAGAACAAAGGACAAACAACAACAACAACAAACAAATTGAGCCAAAGGAGAACCTTGCTCCCCACTGTTTCCAGGTTTCTGTTTTGCAGAACATGGAGCAGCAAGAGTGAGAATGTCCTGGCCTGTGGTCTCAGCCCTTCTTCTGAGCTACCCCTTGTCCCCAATCCCTTGGGTGCCCTTGGGCAAGTGATACAGTCTCTCTGGCCACGAGCCTCTGTGAGGCTTCCCCTGAAGAATCGGATGGAGGGACTGTAGGGAATGAACCACTGAGCATCATGGGATCTGAAGATTTCAAGCTCAGCAGGCCCCTGGAGACCATTTTTTCCAAATCCTTCACTTTGCAGATGAGGAAACAGGTCCAGAGACCACCAGTTCCTTGCTCAGACTTTCACGGCTGGTGGCTCCGAACTGACATTTGAACCCAGATGCTCCAACTCCAAACCCAGGGGTCTTCCCAGCCTGAAATATCACCCCCACTGCCCATACCCGGCAGGGAGGAGCCAAGCTAGGCCTACTTAAGAAAAAGAAGAAAATAATTCCTTTGGTCCTGGACCTCTTTGGCCTGTTTCCCCTGCCTCTCTCAGTCCTTGAGATTGCCAAAGCCTGGCCATGGGCAGAACTGGAACCTGAGACCTTAGTACCCAGGAGAGAAGGTCAAAGTGCTGAGGGACTTTGGAGAAGAGGTAGCTCACTGGGCAGGGCGGGGGCTTCTTCACCTGCACTTTGGGAACTTGAATTTAAAAAAGATTTTGATAGCCATATCACCATGGAATTGGCTTATTTTGAAATCCTCCATATTTTATTTCATGCATTTTTTAAAAACCTTACTCTGAGAAGGGATCCTTGGGCTTCATCAGATACCACCAAAGGGATCTGAGAGACAGAAAGGGTTAAGAACCCCCCGGAGTAGTGGATGTAAGTCAGGAACACTTGGATCCCTCACTGTGGGATGTGGGCAAGCCCTTTGACCTCTCTGGGCTTCAACTAACTAATCTGTAGATTGAGGGGGTTGGATTTGAAGACCTCTGATGACCCTTCTATTTCTGCATTCATGATCCTGTGCACGTCACAGCTGGAAGATACCTTAGATACCATCTGAGGATAGAGCATTGGGCCTGGAGTCAAGAAGACCTGAGTTCAAATCCACTCACACTTTTACCAGTTGTGTGACCCTGGGAAAGTCTCATAAGTGCCATCTGTCTCAGTTTTCTCATCTGTATAATGGGGATAATTATAGCATCTACTATCCAGGGTCTTTATGAGATCATTTGCAAAGTACTTTGCAACCTTAAAGCTCTATATACAAGCTGTCATCATCACCGCCACCACCACCACCATCATTATTATAGTCCAGACCACTTATTTTACAGAAGAGAAAGCTGAGGCCCCAAATGATTAAATTTTCAAAAATTTATTTATTTTTTCCCGTTACATGTAAAGATAGTTCTTAACTTTTGTTTATACAAACTTTCCAATTTCAGATTTTTCTCCCTCCCTCCCCCCTCCCCTAGACAGCAGGTAATCTGATATAGGTTATATATATATAT
Source organism: Dromiciops gliroides (assembly GCF_019393635.1). NCBI lineage: Eukaryota > Metazoa > Chordata > Mammalia > Microbiotheria > Microbiotheriidae > Dromiciops > Dromiciops gliroides. Next base: position 669,964,729 of record NC_057861.1, read on the forward strand.
ATATATATATATATATATATATATATATAACATTAAACATATTTCTGCATTAGTCATGTTATAAGAGAAAAATCAGAGCAATGAGGAAAAACCTCAAAATAGAAATAGAGTTGGGTTTTGGTTTTTTGGTTTTTTGGTTTTTTTGGTGGGGCAATGGGGGTTAAGTGACTTGCCCAGGGTCACACAGCTAGTAAGTGTTAAGTGTCTGAGGCCAGATTTGAACTCAGGTACTCCTGAATCCAGGGCCAGTGCTCCTCAGAGTTGCTTTAATTTGCATCTCTCTAATCATTAGTGATTTAGAGCATTTTTTCATATGGGAATAGATAGCTTTGATTTCTTCATCAGAAAATTGCCTGTTCATATCCTTTGACCATTTCTCAATTGGGGAATGACTTGGATTCTTATAAATTTGATTTCGTTCCCTATATATTTTAGAAATGAGGCCTTTATCAGAAGTACTGGCCATACTGGTGGGTGTTGGGTGTCTGGGGCCAGATTTGGGCTCGGGTGCTCCTGTGCCACCTAGCTGCCCCTGGAAATACATTTTTTAAAAAAACACATTTTTTAAAAAAATTTTTTTCTCTTTGACAATTCCTCAGTCTGAAGTTTTGGGAGTTTTTTGACTGTTTTCTCTCACAACCTAGCTAATGTGGGAATGTTTTCCATGACTACTCATGTATAACTTATTTTGAAATGCTTGAGTTCTAGTGGGTGAGGGGTGGGAATGGAGGAGGAAGAGAAGTTGGAACAATTTTTTTTTAATTGATGTTAAAATTTGTTTTTACATATATTTTGGAAAATAAAATTCTATTCAAAAAGAAAAAAAGAAGAAGTACTGGCCATAAAAATTGTTTCCCAGCTTTCTGCCTCCCTTCTAATTTTGAATGCATTGCTTCTGTTTGTACAAAACCTTTTTAATTTAATGTAATCAAAATCATCCATTTTGCATTTCATAATATTCTCTATCTCTTGTTTGGTCATAAACTATTTTCCTTTCCAAATATCTGAAAGGTAGACTATTCCTTCCTCTCCTAATTTTCCTATGGTATCACCTCTTAGGTCTAATCATGTACCCATTTTGCCCTTATTTTTAGTAGTAAGGGAGTAAGACGTTGGTCTGTGCCTAATTTCAAAATGGTTAAATTATGAAAATGTGTTTGTGAGAATTGTTTAGACGGATGTGTAGTGATGTTACCCTTGCCCAATCTCGCATCCTTCCTCTCACCCCAGAGCTGTCGCCAAATAACAAGAACTGAGCACTCCATGTCCTGGCTGCCTGGTCGTTGGGAGGATGGAAGGAAAGGAGGTTGGGGATAGGTGGGAAGCTGGGAGGGTTGGAACCTGAGGACTGGTGGGGTGGGGGGAGGAATGGGCGGAGAGGCGAGGCAGTGAATCTGGAAAGGAGCTGCCTTGTCCCCCTCCCCTCACCCAGGTGCCCCCGCTGGGCCTGAGCCCCGAGCTGCAGGCGAACATTTGCTCTGAATTATGGGGCTCAGGGGCCGCCTGCCTGCCTGCCCTTACTGTGGTCCAATGTGTTTCATAACATTTTATAGCCTTTCCCCCAGAGTTAATCTCAGTCCCCCCCTTCCCCTTCTTCTGGCCTATTATAAGGCCTCATTAGGCAAATGTACGGGGTCCACCTCTCTCCGAGCTCTCCCCATTCCCCCCCACCCTTTGTGCAGACTCAGCAAATTCTGAGCAGGCCTCTGGCCCATCTTCTCTGCTTCCTTCATTTTGGCGGTAGGGGTTGGGAATGGGGCACTGTGAGTGCTCCCTGCTGGTTCCGATGCCTCTTGGACTGGAACTCTGGGAAAATTCCACTAAGCCCAAGACCCCTGCACCCTGGCTGCTGGCCATGCCTTCATCAGCAGTGGCTATACTTGGATTGAGGAGAAGTCAGGGAAGGGCTTCCTGGATGAGCAACTAGATGCATTTGAAATCGTCTTTAGGAATTGACAATTAACACAGAGGAGGAAGAACACCACCCTAGGCATAGGGAACAGGGAAGCAAAGACCCAGAAGCAAAACCCTCCAAATTCAGGCCCGCTTCTCCCCTAATGCTGCCTTCTGGGAGTCTGGATGGTGGCAGCTGTGAGAGGCTGACCCTGAAGGCAAAGGGAAGACCGGACTGTGTGCAAAGGGAGAGCTCTGCAAAAGTAAAATACCTGTTCTCAGAAATCGTCAAGGGATGACTGGAGGACCACTTGTCAAAGATCTCGCTAAAGAGATTGGTGATGCTCTGAGATCCATTCCATCTCTGAGAGTCTGCAGGTCTTGTCACTGTGTCTTATCTAGGGCTGAGGAAGGGAGGATAGGAAAACTGGAAGAGAAAGCTTACAATCGAGGGACGCTTTTTCTCTCTGATCTCAGGACCACTGGCTTGAAAATACAGTTCTGCAGACTGGTTTGCTGTCAACAGGTTTACACGCATTGATCTAATCCAAAGCAGCCCCCAAGGCCATGCAGTGGGAGAGGAGACAGAGAACAGATGACAAGGGGCTGGGAAGGAACTCGGGGAATACGAGGTCTGGCGATCAGAGTTAGGAAGACAGATGGGTGGGGTGGTAAGAGAGAGGGAGAGGAGGTTGGGCTGGGTTAGGGCAAAGAGGGAGCTAAAGCCAGAGGGAGACCAAAATAAACCAAGTGACAGCTAAAAGGAACCACCAGTAAATAACACAGACTAAAAACTCAGGGTCAGCCATCAGGGTGGGAAAAGGAACTTGGAGGGGGGGGGTGGACCGAAGGGCGCTGGGGAAGATGAAGCTGGGGCCAGAATGGAACCCTGGGTCCTGGAGTGGAATGCTGAGAGGAGGGTGGAGCCCAGGGACTGGATGCTTCCAGTACCCAGGGGCCTGGACCCAGGGGAGGGACTTTCTAGGAACTGCAGGGACCGAGTAAGAGATTGGGTGGAGATGTGATGATGTAAGCAGAGCAAGGCTTATTACCACGATTTTACAGATGTTCAGAGGGGGGCAACAAGAATGTGAGGTTTATAAGACTTTTATCCCCAAACAATCCTATAAAATGACTCCCCTGGGACTTAGGCAGTCATCCCCAACCTAGGCTGGGGCTCAGGGCTTAAGTTTGAAGGGAAATGATGCCAAGACAGAGGGTTAGATGCCTGACTCCAGCAGGCAATCTTTCTTATGGTAATAACAGCTAACATTTATATAGCACTTTAAAAATTTTCAGTGTTTTTACAGATATTATTTCATCTGCTACTCAATGAAGTTCAGAATGAGTAAGTAGCTGCCCAGAATCCCATAGCTAATAAGCGCCTGAAGTTGGTTTTGAACTCAGGTCTTTCCAACCCCAAATCTAGCAACTCTATCCACTATGACACCTAGATACCCAGAGGAAATATGTGCCTTTGACTTTAGTCATTTTGGATATAGCTCTAATCCCAGTCATGGAATAGACTCCAACCCCACCAATGTTCTTATAGAATATCTGCTGTAGTTCATGAGAGATCTTTAAGAGGGAAAAGGCCAAACAGTGGGTCTCTCCAGATGACCTGATGTAGGCAGAGACATAGCTCAGATCTCCAAAGCCTTCAGTAGGGTATAAAAAGAATGAAACTCAGCAGGACGACCGACAGGCCGGACCTGACACCCAAAGGGAGGGAGAGCAGTAAGTCTGTGCCATGGTTCTTGACTTGATGACCCTGTTGGGTGTGTCTTCCTCCGGGTGTTTTCTCCTCCCTTGGTTTCCATAGCACTGCTCGGTCGGGGGGGGGGGGGGGGGGGGGGGTGGGGGGGGGGGGGGGGGGGGGGGGGGGGGGGGGGGGGGGGGGGGGGGGGGGGGGGGGGGGGGGCTTCCACGCATCTCATTGTTTCCTTCTCAGTCTCCCGTGGGGGATCTATCCATAATAGAAACAGCTAGGCATTTATATAGCTCTTCAAGGTTTTGATAAAACATCTCTTGCAAATAGTCATTTTATCCTCATAACATTCTGAGATACAGGTGCGATTATTATCCCCATTTTGCAGATGGGGAAACTGAAGCATCAAGTGGTAAAGTGACTCTGCCCAGGGTCACACAACTTTGTGAGTGACCAAGGCAGGACTTGGACTATATCTACTACAACCACCATATGATCTCTTTGTTGCCTCTTGGATAAAACAAACTCCTTTACTACTACCCCTGCCATTCAAGGTAGGTTTGTTAGAAAGGAGACTGGCCCTAGAGTCAGGAGATCTGGGTTCAAGTTCTCGCCCTGGACCTTCCTGTCTATATGTTTTGTTTTAGTCATTTTTAAGTCATGTCTGACTCTTCATGACCCCATTTGTTGTTTATTCTGCAGTAGATACTGGAGTATTTTGCCATTTTGCTTCTCTAGCTCATTTTATAGATGAGGAAACTGAGACAAACAGGGTAAAGTGATTTGCCCAGGGTCACACAGCTAGGAAGTGTCTGAGGCTGGATTTGAACTCATGAAGATGAGTTTTCCAGACTCCAGGCCCCATCCTGCTATCCACTATACTACCCAGCTGTCACCTGTACAATGGGGCTACTAATAGCTGCATTACCTACCAAGAAAAGGCCTTAGAGTCAGGAAGCTTTGCTAGCTGTGTGACCCTAGTTTGCATGTCATTGTCACATATTTGCACCCGGGTGACTCCCTAACTTTAGACATAGACAATGCTGATTTGTAATGGTGGGAGAGATTCCACACTGGTTCCCCAACTCTTCCCACTATGCAACCGCACACTCATTGATGAAATCATAGGTCTAGACAAAAACAAACAATACAAAAGCCCCTACTATATAGGGTTTGTTGTGAGGAAAGTTCTACTTCAACCTTATGTGCTAGAAAAATGGAGTAGTCGTATTATTATTTGTCCCTAGGGAACTTGGGTCTACCCTACTGAACATATCATGGATTTCTCCTTAGTCTGGAAGGGGGCAGGTGGAGAGAGAGCTGACTGAACAGTCTAGACATTTATCAAGAGGACACGAGGCATCTGGGCATGCTCTTGACTCTTGGACCCTATGACTTGGGCTTTCTCTTGCATTTAGAGAAGGGAGTTTGGGAACTAATCTCAGGCTCTTCTCTTGGAAGTGGGTTGGCTCCATGTCCGAGGAGAGTTGTGAGGAGGCTGGGAAGAGGGATTAAGTCTTCTTGGTCTATTGGCCCCCAGAGGACAATACTTGGAGCCATGGAGAGAGGGGTGAGCAGGAGGCAAAGTGATACGGAGCTAGAATTTGTTTCTGTAGAAGGAAAATTTCCCTAATGATCTAAACTGTTCCCAGATAGAATAGACTACCTATAGAGGTAGTGAGTTGTCCATTAGGCAGAGGCTTCATGGACACTTGATGAACACACTTTAGAGTGGATTCCTGCTCAGTTAAAGGGTGAACTGGACACTCTTTTCTCTAAGGATAGCACCAGGGAAAGTAACTCTAACCTCCCCCAAATGCCCTTTGAACCCCTTATAAACTCACTCACTGAGTCAGAGGGACCGTGAGCTGTCCTCAGATTTGCCTATTTTGAATGTCATTCTCTAGAAAATATAGGGGAAAAAAAAAACCTTCCTATTCCGTCGGCACCAGACTCTGTGAGCAGAGCAAGCCAAGAGCGTTTCTTCTGCCAACCTCTTGTGGGTTCTGAGTGGAGTCTCCAACAATGGAGATTGATTGGACTGAGTCAACCCCATTTAGGTCTAAGAATAAGGAGCAGTTAGGGCTTCATCTGTGAGTGGGCTCAATCAATCAACAAACATTTATTAAGTACCTACTATGTGCCAGGCACTGTGCTAAGCCCCCAGGCTCAGTCTGTGACTAGGGTCAGGGATTGGTCTATAGTTAAAGACAAAGTTAACACTGTGACCAGGGTCAGGACCCAATTTGTGGACAGAGAGAAATGAATAATCATCTGACTGTATAATGGCTGAAGGATCACAGAGTCAAGGATTGAGCACAGTGAGGTTGTGAGGTTGTTTCTTTGTATACTCCCTCCCACCCCCATGCCCCCCCCACTTAACACAATGCCTTGGCACACAGTAAGCACCTAATACATGTCTGTTGACTGTTTACCTGAGGAAATCATCAAGTCAACAAGCATTTATTTTGTACCCATACTCTGCCAACACTAGAGATACAAAGAAAGGCAAAAACAGTTCTTGCCCTCAAGAAGTTCACAGTCTAATGGGGGAGACAACCTGCAGAACTGCTACATACAAGCAAGATATGGACAAGGTAAAGTAGAGATTGTTGTTGTTTGTCCTTTAATCTGGAAGAGGACTGGGAGGTTGGGATGATGTCATGACTTGCAGGGAATTGGATTTAAGTGAGGGGGGTGCTGTCACCAACCTCACTCTCTCCTCCAGAGCTGTCTGGATCCAGTGGCAAGATATACATCAGGACCACTGGAGATGGCCCAGGATGTTTCTCAGATGGTTCCAGGCAATCAGAGTTAAGTGACTTGCCAAGGGTCACACAGCTAGTAAGTATCTGAGGGGAGATTTGAACTCAGGTCTTCCCAACTTCAGGGTCAGTGCTCTATCCACTGTTCCACCTAGCTGTCCCTAAAATAGAGATAATATGAGAGGGAATACACCAACATTAAGGGGGACCAACCAGGAAAAGCTTCTTCTAGATGGTGGGATTTTAGCTGAAATTTAAAGAAAGCCAAGGAAGCCAGATGAGGAGAAGGAGCATTTCAGGCACAGGGCATGGAAATGCCTGGTCTGGAGATGGAGAGTTTGGAGTGTGCCAGGAAGTACAAGGAGGTCCGAGTCACTGGACTGGACAATACAAGGAGGGGAGCGAGGTATAAGGAGATTGGAATGGGGCAGCTAGGTGGTGCAGTGGATAAAGCACCAGCCCTGGATTCAGGAGGACCTAAGTTCAAATCCAGCCTCAGACACTTGACACTTACTAGCTGTGTGACCCTGGTCAAGTCACTTAACCCTCACTGCCAAGAAGAAGAAGAAGAAGAAGAAGAAGAAGAAGAAGAAGAAGAAGAAGAAGAAGAAGAAGAAGAAGAAGAAGAAGAAGAAGAAGAAGAAGAAGAAGAATGGAAAAGTAGGAAGAGTCCAGGTTGTGAAGGTTCCTACGGGGTGGTGGTGGTGTCAGAAGGGACAAGGGGCATATTTGAGAGATATGACAAAGGTGAGCAAATTGACAGACCCTGGCAACAGATTGGATGTGGGGGCAGCTGGAGTGTTAGAGAGAAAGGGAGTTGAGGATGACTACTAAGTTTTGAGCCTGGGTGACTGGGTATTTTTGGTGCCTTCAAAATAATAGGGAAGTTAGGAAGAGAGGAAAAGAGAACAGGTTTCGTTTTGGACGTGTTGGGTTTAAGATGTCCATAGGATGTCTAGTTTGGGAGGCTCAGTTAAGCATTTAGGAATGGAAGACTGGAGGTCGGGAGAAAGCTTAGGGCTGAAGAAATTGATCACAGAAATCACCTGCGTTGGGATGATCACTGTCTGCATAGATGTTGACGAGACCAAGTGAAATTGGAAAGAGAAGAAAGCCTGGACGAAGCCTTGGGGAACATCCGTAGATAATCCGGATGGCATGGAAAACCTTCCTGAAAGAGGTGAAATATTGAGAGGAGATAGGAGGCTGGTGCAGGTAGGAGGAAGAGCCGGGGTGTGGGGGACGCTGACTCAGGGGTGTGAATGAGGGTGTCCAGAGGCAAGGATCAGTTCTGTCGGAAAAAGCAGAGGGACTAAGTCCCTCTAAGCCACTCTCCTCTGGTAGAGCCTCAGACCCAGGGGCCCGGAAGGTGCCAGGGAGATCTTAGGCAGAGGCAGAATTTGGTGCTGAGGTTGACACTCTTCCTCTTGTCAAAGTAGGGCTCTTTGGAGCTTGGTCCCCAGGGCCGATTGTCAGAGCGGAAGGATTAGGGATCCTTCAATCAGCAAATTCAAAATATATCAATCAACAAATTTAGGGACTCTTTACTCAGAGCTGAGGCTGGACTGACACTTCAGCGTGTGGGGACGATGGGGCTTAAGGCTGGGAACAACACCTCAGGGTCAGAGGTCTGATAACAGTCCCAGGGAGCCTGGAGAAAGGGATAATATGGAAGCACTTGGGCTGAGGGATTAGGAGTGAGGAGGTGATGGAAGGGGGAGGAGGAAGGTGTCCTTGCTTGCTCTGTTCTGTCTCTGAGACTGCTGGCGTCATAAATCCTTTACTGGAAGGAAAGACCTTAGAGACCTAAGTCCAACCTCTGTATTTGAATGACGAGGAAACTGAGTCCCAGAGAAGGGACATCACAGTTTTAGGATTTGTTCAGTCGTGTCTGACTCTTCATGACCCCATTAGGCATTTTCTTGACAAAGGTACTGGAGAGGTTTGACATTTCCTTCTCCAGCTCATTTTACAGATGAGGAAACTGAGGCCAACTGTTAAGTGACTCGTCCAAGGTCACACAGCTAGTAAATATCTGAGGCCAGATCCAAACTCAGGAAGATGAATTTTTCTGACTTCAAACAACAATCTATCCACTGAAGGAAGGGAGGGAGGGAAAAAAATTTGGAACTCAAAATCTTATTAAAACAAATGTTGAAAACTATCTTTACGTGTAACTGGAAAATAATAAAATACTTTTGTGATTTAAAAAATATTTTAAAAGGCTATGCTTGGGGCCAAGTATTCAATGTTCTATGCCCTAAAGTTTCTTCAAGTGTTAATATTCTACATCCTAGAGGTTTCTTGAGCTATCCCTTTTCCTGACGTGACAGCATCTGACTCAATGGACTGACGTTTGGTGTTTTCATACTCCTACCGAAGGGCACGAGAAACCTCATCAGGAAAAGCTAATGTCATAGGGTAGACGTCTCATTTCCTGATTCCCCACCTCCTAATGATCCTGAGAATGCCAGAGCTCTCTCTAACCCCCAACCATCACCCAGGGTCTCCCTGGATACCCTAAGTGATGGTGTTGGGTTGGAATGTAAATGGGATGAAATCCATTCCCAGAGCCACAACTAGGACAGGGCACTCAGAACATCCCCCCCCCCCCCGGCAGGGGGCTGTAGCTTTTTGCCAATTGACAAGCCCACAAAACATCTCCTTGGTGAGATTCATGAAATCGCTCAGGACTTCAAAGTCTATCTACTTTTAGAGGCTTTGGCTTCCATCGCTCTGTTGGAGGCAAGTGAAGCCTGTCTGAGCACATTGGCTTCCAGTGTCAACACCAAACGTGTTGAGATCACAGGCAAAGATGTCCAGCTAGTGTGCTGCATACACAGAGAATGTGCTCAAATTCCACCGTGACACAAAGTCCTTTCTTCCTTTCAAAATAGGAGGAAAAAAAAGTCTTTTTCCTGCTATGTAGAGTTCTGATTATTTGATGTCAAATTTTCTCTAGGTGTCCATATTCTTGGTTCTATCTATGCCAGATCCAGAGCTCAGTCAACAAAGACTGAATCCAAAGGCAAAAATCTCCGCCAACACTAACACCACTACCATCAAAGGGCCATCTTGGGCATAGATAACCTGAGCCCCTCTAACAGGGCTGATGATCTTGGGAGGATTCAGAGATGGAGGGGGTCAGGTAGGAGGTGCCAAAATGATATTCCCCTTAATCCTAGGTGAGAGAACTGGGCTTTGTTATACCACTGAAGAGGAAGAGGGAGTGGGTACCATGCCCTCTGGATGGGAGCTACCCTGGGGCAAAGTCCCATGTGCCCTCTCCTAGTTATGGCCCTGGGAATGGACTTCAGAGTTTAGACTGATCACAATGCTGACCCAACCCTATTCTTTAGGGTTCTCAGGAAGATTCTGGGTGATGATGGGGGCAGGGGTGAGCTCCAGCATACTTAGAACCACTGGGGGATGGGAAATCAGGAAATGGGACACCCACTCTGCCACATGAGCTCTTCCTGAAGCCTCTAATTTAAAGCCACAAAATTTACCCTACCTTCCCCCAATGGCCACAAGGATATCCAAACTATTTTGCCCAGACACTGTCCAAGACACCCAGTAGGCTCCAGCATGGTGTATTTTTTCTTTACAAATAGAAGGCTCAGTCCTTGCAGAACAATCATCGTGGTGTATTTAGAGTATAAAAGAGGACCAGGTTTCTCCTGATCAGTGTTATATAATATCACCAGACTCGAAAATTCATGCATCTCCATGTTTGTAATATGACTTTGGAAGTGGCTTCACTGGGGTTCATGGTGCTACAAATATTTATACATTTGTCATATCCCCCTACCAGACTATAAGTATCTTGCAGGGTAGGAGGGGGTGTCTTATCTAAACTTTGTGCCTGCCCCGAACCTAGCAGCAATAAACACAAAGTGGGTGATTAATAAAAATTTATCAAGTGGAATTGGATGGTACATCTGGTCTTCCTTCCTGCCCCCTCCCTCCCTCCCTCTTAAATGACAAACTGCAGCAAAGCATCTAAACTATCTCCCTAGTTAAATGCTTGAGCAAAGCTCCATCAAATGGCCCATCATCCTCTTTGCCTGTGAGTTTCACAAGGGCTGAACCCCTCTTTGACCTAAGCTTTGGAGCGGGGTTCTACGGGTTATTTGAGCTTCTTCAATGCCCTAGTGCCCTGGACTAGGGGGATATGCTGTCCCGTGTCTAACCAGGCCTGTCTCACCTCACGTTTGGATCATGCTGATGTCTTCCTCACTGGCTGAGCTGCCTCTGAGCCATCTCTCACGTGGTGTCAGATTAATTGCCTTACAGACCTCTTTCATCACATCATTCTCCTGCTGATGCACATTTGCCAGCTCCCCAAATCCTCAGAATAACATCCAGATTCCCTGGGCAGATGTTCAAGGCCCTGGACAGCATTGGTATGAAACACAAACAGAAACAGGGCCACTAAACCATCCATACAGATCCTGCTGGGCCATGTATTCACTTAACATCTATGTTTTATTGTATTTTAATGTATTTTGTTAAATATGTCTTTTTTGGAGTTTATTTAGTTTTGTTTTTTGGTGAGGCAATTGGGGTTAAGTGACTTGCCTAGGGTCACACAACTAGTAAGTGTCAAGTGTTTGAGGTCGGATTTGAACTCAGGTCCTCCTGACTCCAGGGCTGGTGCTCTATCCACTGTGCCACCTAGCTGCCCCTAAATATGTCTTAAATACATTTTAATCTGGTTTGGCACACACCACCATGTGTCTGACAGTTCTGTTGTACAGTACTGTCTCAGTTTCCTTTTTTTTTTTTTTTTTTGGCCTTTTCTCCTTCAAAGATATCTTCCATTCCAACTCAATTCGATCCAACGAGCATTAAAGTGCCAACCAAATCCCCACTTCTTTACTCCACCCCACCCTGCCTCTGACCCTTGGCCTATATATATATATCATTGCCCCTTCCTGCCTCTGTGCATCTGCTCATGGTGGATTCTCCTTCAATGATGTAATACCACTCTAAGGTTTGGAAAGTGTTTTAAATGCATCGTCTTATTTGATCTGCACAGAGTAGATAGTCCAAGTCCCAAATGTTATCCTCATCTTAAAGGTGAGGAAACAGGGGCAGCTAGGTGGTGCCGTGGATAGAGCATCGGCCCTGGAGTCAGGAGTACTTGAGTTCAGATTCAGCCTCAGACACTTAACACTTACTAGCTGTGCGATCCTGAGCAAGTCACTTAACCCCAATTGCCTCACACAAAAAAAAAAAAGGTGAGGAAACTGAGGCTCCAGAAGAAGGCTTGAGGTACTCAAGGTCAAGGGCTAGAAAAGCTTCGACTTTCTGATTGCAAACCCCTCCTCACTCTTCTCCAGCTTTCCAAACTCTGCTTATTATTCAAAGTTCAGCCCACCCCAGTTCACACTAAGGGCTGTCTTCTCTGTCTTTCTCAAGTATATCATTCAAAGCTCGGCCCACCCCAGCTCACACGGAGGGAACCTTCCTTACTCTTGTCCTCTGCCTTTCTCAATTCTACCCATCATTTGAGGAATGGGCAGCTCTGGTCCACACTGATGGCTCCTTCCTCTGAGCTTTTACAATCCTGACTGGCTCTGACCCTCTTCACTGTGTGAATCTTATCTTCCTAACCCCATTTTTCTCCACTGGGGACTTTACTCTTCTGCAGCCCCCTTTGACCTGCTGGGCCCAACATATATTTGCTGACTGGCTGATGGATTGGCGTGGCCAGGCCTATCTTTGAACTGTGCCCTTGATAGTCACTGGACCCTGATTCAAGTCATTACAAATGACAGTCTCGGCTTTCCTGTGGCCTCTTGAAGTCATTTCCTCAGTCCCACACCCTGTCCGTGCTGGACTTGGGTGTTTGCTGGCTTGCTAAGAGATATCAGGCTCCTTCTCACAGCTGAAGGAGGGAGGACGTAGAACACAGGAGCTGCGGCCAAGTCAAAAACCGAGTCCAGCTCTTCACCCAGTTGTCTCCCAGCCAAACATAGGGATCCAAAGAGGGCATAAGGCAAGGAGGGGGAAATGACTCTACTGGGCTCATCCCCATTCCTGATGACCTGGCTTAGAGGACACAGTCCCCGATGGGGTGAGGTGCAAGTGGCCCCAAGGAGGGCCAGCCAGGAGGAAGGCTCCATTGTCTTTCCAGGGCAAAGGCTGGAGAAAGAGAATCCTGAATCTTCCCCTCCAGCTCCCAGATAGGGGCCAGGAGGTGTCGTTATCAGGTGTCGGTGGGGCTGCTGTCTATCTGGCCCCCGCCTGGGGAGGAGCCCAGCATCCTCCTCTGTGCTCTGTAAAGCCCTGGTGATATGGGGTTATCTAGAAGCCACCTCCCGAGTTCTGCTGGCTGTTACATCCGCCTCCACTAGAAGGGTAGCCCTGAAGGGGGAAGGAGAGGCTGGGCCACACAGGCACACAACCATACACACATAGACAGACACATGCACAATTACACTCACACATACATAGGCTGTGGTACATGATCATAGAATTTAGAGCAAGAAAGGACCTTGGAAGTCATGTAATTCACCCCCTTCATTTTACAAATCAGGAAACTGAGACCCCAAGAAGTCATACTCAAAGGCATATACTTATGTATAGACACACAGAGATTCTTAGCTGTCTCTGACAATTACACTCCAATATACATACTCAAATACAGACACATACTCATACGTACATGTACTCACATACACACATGTTCATATATACACATAGGTGTAGACACATACAGGTACAGTCACATACATATATATAGACACATATGTGTGTACTCCTGTGCTCCCTGACATATACACACTCACACACATTCGCACATATGACATATGTGTCTATGCCTATGCAGACACATACTCATTCCTAGAATCCCAGAGTCAAAAAGTACCTCAGAGGTCGTCTACTCCAGTACCTCATCCCATGCTCTCTAGAGCAGCCCTGACAGACGGTCACCCAGATTTTTCTTGGATACTTCCAGGGAGGAGGAGCTCACTACTTTGCCACAGAGCTAGTCCCACCATTGGGATGCTCTGCTGATCAGAAGGGTCTTCCATCCTTTCAGGTATCCTGAAATCCATTTTCCTGCAACTTTGATCCACTGGTCCTAGTTGTGCCCTCTGGGGCCAATAGAAGCCTGATCCCTCTTTCAAATGGCAGACTTTGCTTCACACTTGAAGACAGAGAGCCTGTTCCCCTGTAGCCTTCTCTCCCAGTTCCTGCCACTTATTCTCTCTTTAGACTCCTCATCACCCACCTTACAATGAACCCTAGCTTGCCAATGACTTCTCTAAAATGTGACAATCAAAAGAAAAATAAAATGAAATATGCCAATCAAAACTTGATCCAGTACTCCAGATGTGTCCCTGCCAGGGGAGAGGAGGGGGAGTGGGGGAGGGGACATCAGGGCTCTCACTCTAGACACTCTCCTTTGATTAAAGCAGCTTCTTCTTCTTCTTTTTTTTAGTGAGGCAATTGGGGTTAAGTGACTTGCCCAGGGTCACACAGCTAGTAAGTGTTAAGTGTCTGAGGCCAGATTTGAACTCAGGTCCTCCTGACTCCAGGGCCAGTGCTCTATCCACTGCACCAACCTAGCTGCCCCTGATTAAAGCAGCTTCTAACTGCACTTGGTTTTTTTGGTTGTCATTCTCATTTTAGACTTAAGAACTACCAGATCTATTTCATAGAGACCGCTGCAGCATCCGAATCCAACAAATTAGATTCATAGGATCATCATTTAAAGCCAAAAGGCACCTTATGAGCCATCTAGTTTAACTCCCTTATTATAAAAATGAAGCAACTGAGGCAGAGGGTGAGAGGTTAAATTACTTGTCTAGGGTTACACAGCTGCATTTGTCTGAGGCAAGACTTGAATCCAGTGCCCAAATCCAACTCCAGTATCCTATCTATTATGTCATGTTACCTCAAATTCAATCCATTTGAGCTCAATTCAATTCACATGTAACACTTATTCAGGGCTCACTTCTTCAACTCATCCTGGCATTGTCAGGTTGGGTCACCTGCTGGCAGAGGATCCACTAACTTTGTTGGATTCTAGGGGTAACCTGAGGGTAACTACTTCTAACCCTGTAACTCATTAGTCCCCACCAATGTGCTTCTCATTAACAATCAGCCAGTGTACTCCTATCTTATCAAAGATATTTATTCAAACATTATGACAAAAATAAGTTTCAACACATTCTTCCCAGAAACGTGGGGCACTCTCTACCATAAGTACACACTGAGTCCATAACAGAAGAGGGAAGAGAAAACTTGTAGTGGAACATGTGTAAGAAATGCATGTGGCAAAAAGCAATGTATAATTCTGGAAGAGCAGGACCTTGATTTGCTGCTTTCTTTCTCTGGAAAGTCCTCACAAATTTGACTATTGCAAAATTGATGAATGAATTGCTCTGCTACTAGGCTGGACCAAATCCTTTAAGGGCACGGCATCTCCACTGGATGGGTGGTTGGGTGGTTTAGTTGGGCTCCATTCTCATAGAGTACGGTAGGTATCTCTACTAGATGAATTGACCCACAACTGGACTGGGCCAAGGAGGTCACTCAGCTACTGATTTGAGTCCTTGTTGAGCTTCTTTACTGCTGAGCTAGGCAAGTTGCTTGACATAGCTACTGCCAAGTGGCACTAGACAGGTTGCTCTGCTACTGGGAATCTGATGCCTGACTAGACCAGGCAGACACCTTGGCCCCTGAGACCTTTTCAGATCATAGCATCTCTTCTAGATGAGTTGATACATTAAACTCCTTAGGATCATTTTTTGATGGACAGTTGCAACTCTGGACTATGACTTGACTGAGTTTTACAGAACCCTTTTTATCTGACATATTACTATACTTTCAGCAAAGGCAATAACCGTTAGCCTAAAGTTGATATAAGCCTCTTCTTTTAGGCTCCCTGAGAACCTCAGCTCTGAGAACTGCTACTTCTAAGAAGGAAGTAGGAAATATCTAGCTCCTCTTCTTTATTGGCTCCTTTTGTCTCAGGTCAGGGTTCCCTGACTGGAAGACCTCATTCTTACTTATGGTGACCATTCTAGTTATACTTTCCCAGGTTCCTCTTAGGTTGGGTTTTATGCAGATGAGTGGCTGAGCAAAAGTATAGGCAGTCTGTGCCTCTATTCAAGTTCGTTGTCTTTACTGGCCTTTTCAGATGATGATATTGAAGCCGCATACCCTTTCTAAGGTCAAGAAGGCTTCTTTTAAATCTGAGATTCTCCATTACATTTCTTCCCACCCACCCCCTTTTTTTTGGCAGGGCAATGAGGGTTAAGTGACTTGCCCAGGGTCACACAGCTAGTAAGGGTCAAGTGTCTGAGGCTGGATTTGAATTCAGGTCCTCCTGAATCCAGGACTGGTGCTCTATCCACTGTGCCACCGAGCTGCCCCCCCCCATTACTTTTCTTTCTTTTTGGGGGGTGAGGCAATTGGGGTTAAGTGACTTGCCTAGGGTCACACAGCTAGTAAGAGTTAAATGTCTAAGGCTGGATTTGAACTCAGGTCCTCCTGACTCCAGTGTTGGTGCTCTATCCACTGCACCACCTAGCTGCCCCCATTACTTTTCAATGTCTCTGTTTTTGTCCCTTATGGTTTTCAACCTTGGCGAAATCTAAGGAATACACCTTTAAGTAAATGTATTAAGTACTTGTGGAAGAGAAACAAAGTATCAATAAAACATAATCTCCTGCCCTCATGAAGGTCATACTCTCCTAAGGTAATCAATTTCCCCATCCTATATTTGTATAGTTAAATTTTTTAACTTCAGTGCCAGACTTTATATGGATCTTTATTAAATTTAGTCTCAAGAAAGAAAGTTGCAGAGGAAAGGATAGGAGAGCAGTGAGGAGAGGGGAAGGGAGGAAAGGGGAGGGAAAAAAGAGGAGAGGAGGGTAAAGGAGAGGGGAGGAGAGAAGGAGAAAGTGAAAGGGAGGGAAGGGGAAGGAAGAACACACAGGAAGCCTCAAAAACACTTGTTAAATTGAATTGACATAAGTTGGATGGAATGTACATCACACCTAGAAGTGCTTAATAAATGACCATTTAATAGAAGTGAATCATTTGGAGTGGAATGGACCATAATGGATGGAATTTACCAGTACCATAACAGCTAACAGTTATATAGCACTTGAAGTTTTGCAAAGTGCTTCACATATATTAACTCAGTTGATATTGACAACAACCTGGTAAGTACTATTATTTTTCACACGTGTGTAAAGAAACTGAAGCTCAGAAAGGTTAACTAGGCTAGGGTCATATAACTAGTAATTGGGATGGAGTGAATGGAGAAACAGAATGAATGGAACAGAATGGAATAAGTTAGAAGGAATGTCATCTGGTCAAGAAAGGAATTAAGATGGGATCCCAGCCCCAGTTTCATTTAGTCTCTTTGTCATTGTCTCTATCTCTTTCTCTCGCTGCCTCTCTCTGTCTTTTTTTGTCTCTCTGTCTCTGTCTGTCTGTCTGTCTGTCTGTCTGTCTCTCTCTCACACACACACACACACACACACACACACACACACACACACACACACACACACACACACACACCCTTATCCCGAGAAGTCCCATCTCAGTCTTTCTGAGAGCTCATCTTCAGCTCGGAAATGCTGACAACCGGATTCTCTGCAAATATCCTGAAATAACACCCTCGCCTCAGTGCTAGGTAAACAAGGGCCTCCGGGGAAGAAAAATGGGTTGTTTTCCCTTAGCTACAAATGCTCTCTTTTCCCCCATGACAGCATATGTCAGTAGGGAGAGTGCTTGGACTGCCTGTCAATGGGGAATAAACATGTTTGCTTTCCCGAGAGGAAACCAAGGGTTTGCCTTGGAGTTTTGCTCTGGAAAATCTATTTGGACGATAATTAAGTCTTTATGGGCCCTTGACCGAGGTCAGAGCCCAAGGGAGGGGGAGATGAAGGCTTGATGCAGATTGGGGGGAAGGAAGAAGGAAGGGAGAAGGGAGTATGATTCCATTGAAAGAAGTCCAGTCTCCGGACTGTCCTTTTGATTACTAGAGAATAATGACCTTCCTCTATGGAGACTGCCCTCCTCTTCTGTCACCCTGGCATGGGATTTGAGATGTGTCTCCTGCAGTAGGAATGGAATACAGTAACTTCTTCCTGCTGGCTAAATTATCCATATTTTTATTCATACCAGGTTACAGTTACCTTTCAACTGGTCTTCTTTCCGGCAGTAATGTGTGTGTATGGGAGAAGGCCTGGTAGGGAATGTCTGTGCTTAGAAAGCAATCTGACAGCCGACTTCAGTTTAGTTGGTGATCAGAGGTCACTCTGGGACTAGAGTTACTGACCAGGTTCAGGTCTGAATCTATGGCCGGGACGAAGGCCCAAAGTGGGAGAATTGGGTTTTTTAAGAGTAGTGGTGGTTGGGGGCAGCTAGGTGGCACAGTGGATAAAGCACTGGCCCTGGATTCAGGAGGATCTGAGTTCAAATCCAGCCTCAGACACTTAACACTTACTAGCTGTGTGACCCTGGGCAAGTCACTTAACCCCAATTGCCTCACTAAAAATAAAAAAATAAAATAAAATAAAAAAATAAGGGGCAGCTAGGTGGCGCAGTGGATGAAGCACTGGCCCTGGATTCAGGAGGATCTGAGTTCAAATCCAGCCTCAGACACTTAACACTTACTAGCTGTGTGACCCTGGGCAAGTCACTTAACTCCAATTGCCTCACTAAAAAAAAAAAGAGTAGTGGGTGGTATTTTTGAGGACAATGATGGTGGTAATGATGGTGATGGTAATGAGGCTGGGGGTACTGATTCTAGTGTTGATCATGGTGATATCAATGACAATAGTAGATGGTGGTGGTTGTAGTGATGGAGGTGGTGGTGCTAGTAAGTGTTGATGATTATGGTGATTGGCGTTGATGGTGCTGGTGGTGAGGACAATGATAGTAATACTGATGGGTATGGTGACTGTGATTACTGTGATGTTGATGGCTGACTACGGACATTAATTACAGTGATGGTAACGATGATGCCCAATTGCATTTCAGCAAACTACTTTGTCTCCATAGCCCATTGAAGCCTACGTATCTGTGCCAATTTCTCTGAACTCTACTTTAGCCATTCCACCTTAACTATGCCAGACTGGGTTTTCCCCTAACCATGAATCCTTCTGCTGTGGCATCCATTGGTTCCCCAAGTCCATGGGATCCTACTCTTAGAGCTTTACCTGAACTACCATTAACTTCAAACCCTGGAAACAACTTCTCTTGGAAGACTTTTCTTCCTTTGATGTACCCCACCACTTCCCCCTGAGTCCAGTGCAATGAGGTTTCTGAAGCAGAGGGGCATGAGTGAACAATAATCCCTAAACCATGGGAATTTTTACCATATGCGTTCTAGAAATCCAGGAGGTACAAGTATCTTATGGAAGCAGTAAGATTGAAACTGGATTTGAGTCCTATAGCTATCTTACCTGTTACTAGCCATATGACTACTCTGAACCTCATTTTCTTCATCTATAAAATGGGAGTAGTAATACTTGCACTACCTACCTGGGAATTATGATCATTTTTCTCCGATTTTTTTAATGGATGTTGGAGGGGCTGTAGTTTTCATGCTACTAAATGGCATTTCCCTTGGTTTGAGGGAACAGGGGAGAGCTTTCAGCTCAGTAGACATTTTTATACAGAGTACAAGGTGAAATAGCCCAGAATACTAACGGAAACAAGCAGGAGCTGGTGGTTGGAATTAGAGATGACAGCTGAAAGAATAAGAGGCAACAACAGTGTCTAGAGAAGTCAGTTCCAAATTAGACTTACAGCTGAGTTGGAGGGGCCTAGAAGGTGGCAGAGCCAGGGTTTAGGAATCTAAGTCTTAGTACCAGGGGAGAAACAGGGTATTTAACCGGACAAAGAGTCTTCCTATTTGCTGTACTTTCCAACCTATAGGATAACAGGAGTTTTAAAGGCTGGTTGTGTGCAACCAGACCATATCTTCCTACTGTGCTTGAATTCCCTTTGTGTGGAGAAGTTCTGCCACCCTCCTTTTCTTCTACAGCCACTGGGGACTGTACAGGACAGTGATTTGCAGAGGGAAGCCCAAGGAGGAACAATGCACCACAGCAGAAAGGACACAAGTGCTTATAACATGTTGAGCACTGTGCTAAAGTTTTTACAGAGACAG
The DNA here is from genome assembly GCF_019393635.1 of Dromiciops gliroides. NCBI lineage: Eukaryota > Metazoa > Chordata > Mammalia > Microbiotheria > Microbiotheriidae > Dromiciops > Dromiciops gliroides. The sequence goes on from NC_057861.1 coordinate 669,984,248, forward strand.
AAATAGCACCTGCCCTTAAGAAGCTTATATTCTAATGGGAAAGACAGTATGTAAATAACTAAGTATATATATATATATATATATATATATATATATATATATATATATATATATATATATATATATACAGAGTAAAATGGAGGTAATCTCAAAGAGTGGTATAGTGAATAGAGCCCTGGCCTGGTGTCAGGAGGACCTCAGTTCAAATCCAGCCTTAACCTGTTTGCCTCGGTTTTCTCATCTTTAAATGAGCTGGAGAAGGAAATGGCAAATCACTCCAGTGTCTTTGGCAAGAAAACCCAAAATGAGATCACGAAGAGTCAAATATGACTGAAACAACTGAACAATAATAATCTTAAAGAGGAAGGCATTCACGTGTCTTGGTAGGGAAGAGGATGCACCTAGAAAAGCCTATAGAAGGTGGGATTTGAGCTGAGTTTTGAAGCAAGCCAGAGAAGCCAAGAGATGGAGGTGAAGAGAGACAGCATTCCCAGCATAGGGGACAGACAGTACAAAGACACAAGGATGGGAAGTTGAATGCTATTTGAAAGGAACAAACATACCAATGTACAATGTAACTCTATCACAGAATAGATGGAAAGTAGTAAAGTCCAAGAATACTAAGAAGGTAGGAAGAGGCCAAGTTATAAAAATTTCAGATATCAAACAAAATAATTTATTTTTGATCCTAGAGGTGATAAGGAGCCATTGAAGTTTGTTGTGGTGTGTTTGATTAAAAGACTATTGCAATAGCCCAGATAAGAAATGATGAACTAAGGTTGTGGCTGCATGAATGGAGAGAAATGAATACAAATGTAGAGATTGCAAGATTTGACAACAGATTGAATACATGAAATAAGTAAAAGTGAGAAGTTGGAAGATAGCACTAAAGAGAATAATCATGCTCTTTCCATTAATATGAAAATTCAGAAGAAGGGAGAGGTTTTTTTTGGGTGGGGGGAAGATAATGAGTTCTATTTTGGACACATAGAGTTTGAGATGCCTATGAGTCATCCAGTAGGAGACGTCCAAAAGTCAGTTGGTGATACAAGACTAGACCTCAAGAGAGAGCCTAGGATTGGATATGTAACTCTGGAAATCATCTGCATAGAGATGATAATTGAGCCCAAGGGAGCTAATAAAATCACCAAGTGAGATAGTATAAAGAGAAAAGAGAAGATGTCCTAAGAAAGAGTTGAGAGGAGGGAGGAGTAACAAGATACATGATTTCTGGGCATCCCACGAATGAAGAATAAGCAAAGGAGACAGAAAAGGGAAAAGCCTCAAAGAGAGTTGTGCAATGAAAACCTTTGAAAGAACAACTCAGGAGGAGGTGATGAGAAGTTGGAGGTGGTTCAGAAAGGTCAAGAGGGATGAGGATTGAGAAGAGATCGTTATACCCTGGCAGTTAAGAGATAATTGATAATTTTGGAGAGAGGCGTTTTAGTGGAATGATGAGGATGAAAGCCAGATTGAAGAGCATTTAGAAGAAAGTGATAGAAGAGGAAATGGAGGCACTGTGGGTAGATTGCTTCCTTAAGGAATTTTGATGCAGGAAAAAGGAAGGGAAAAAAAGTTTCTAAAGCTAGATTTGAACTCAGGATTTCCTGTCTCCGGGTCCAATACTCTAGGCACTGTACCACTTAGCCACATCTTTTTGGTACTCAACCAGGAAGAAGTCTCAAGAAAATAACATTGGAAGACTGTATCATTCTGATGAATGTCCTGACTCCAGAAGATGTGAAGGATGTCCACCACCTTTTGGCAGGAAGGTGGTGAACTCCAGATACGGAATGAGGCTGGCTTTGTCAAATATAGCCAGTTTGTTGATTTGTTTTTCTTAACTGTAGATCTTTGGTTTTATTGTGAGGGGGAAAACCAATACAACTTTTTTTGAAGTATTAACAAAATCTAAGCAAGTGCAGCTGGGCAGTGGTCTCTAAAACAAGCTGACAATGTAAAATGTTCTTTAGGCCTTGGCCTTGGTCCCAGCTTCAAAGGCCTAGATTTTTCCTAAAGATTAGATCCGAGGGGCAGCTAGATGGTGCAGTGGATAGAGCACTGGCCTTGGATTCAGGAGGTCCTGAGTTCAAATCCAGCCTCAGACACTTGACACTTACTAGCTGTGTGACCCTGGGCAAGTCACTTAACCCTCATTGCCCTGCAAAAAAAAAAAAAAAAGATTAGATCCAGGTGAACGAGTCATTAGATCAAAGCTACTGATTAACAGAGAAGCCTTCTAAAGGAGACTTTCACTGCAGAGGCATAAATATAGTGGACTAGAAAAGCTGAAGAACTTGAAGCTAGATGAGTATTGGGGAAAGCCTGGCCTCTGGGATCAGAGGTCCTTGGTTTGAATCCAGGCTCTGACACTTCCTGATCATATGAGCTTTAGTAAGTGACTTCTTCTTTGGTCCTCAGTTTTATCGTCCGTAAAATGGACACCACAGTCTCTCACATCACCTCTCTCACAAAGCTGGAAGAAGAAATGAGACGCTGTGTGCCCAGTGCTTTGTAAACCTTAAAGTGCTATGTAAAGAAATGGCAGCTATGATTTGAATCATAACCTCTCAGAGGGCTTCTTGTCACAGGCTATAAAATGGTCCTGAGAGATCAGTTAGCCCAGCCTCTTTGTTTCAGATAGCCAGCAAGTCAAGCTCAGAGTTTATTTCACTTCCAGCTCCTCTTTAAGAGCAGGCACTTGCTCTACACCATCCGCCCCGTGTGGGTATCCAGCCCCGACTTCAAGCGATGGAGAAGCCGTTATCTCTGAAGGCAGCCCATTCCATTTTTGGACAGCTCTGGTTATGAGGGGAGTGCTAAGGACTGGGAACACGAGGAAAAAGCCTCTTGTAGGAAGTGTTACTTGAGCTAAGCCTTGGAGGGAGATAGGAATTTTGAGAAGCAGAGGTGAGGGAAGGGAGCATTCTGAGTCTGTGGGGACACCCTATGCAAAGATATAGAGACAGGAGATGGAATGTCTTGCACTGGGAACATCCAGCAGGCCATGAGGGAGGGTAATGTGTAATCATCCCGGAAAGATAGGTCAGAGCCAATATGAGTCAACAGAGGCATGTGGCAGCCAAAATAAGTAATGTATTCTTGGGCTCCTCTGAGAGGCATAGGATCCAGGAATAAAGAGGTGATGGTCCCTCTGTCCTCTGCCTTGGTCTGACCACGCTGGGAGTGTTGTGTTCAGTTGTGGGTGCCACAGTTATGGAAGGAGCACTCTCACTGCACAAATCCCTGAGGACACAACCAAGTGAGGGCCTACCTAAACTGCCACAGGAAAAACCAACCTTGGTTCTCAGACACAAAATTCTAGAGCAGAGGTTCTTAACCAGGACTCAGTAGACTTATTGGGTTTTTTATTTTTATTTTTTTAATCATAAAAGTATTTTATTATTTTCAGTTACATATAAAGATAATTTTCAATATTTGTTTTCATAAGATTTTGATTTCCAAATTTTTCTCCCTCTCTCTCTTCCCTTCCCCTTCCCCAAGACAGAAAGCAATCCGATAGAGGTTATATATGTACAATCACATTAAACATATTTCTGCATTAGTCATGTTGTGAATCAGAACACAAGGGAAAAACCTCAAAAAAAGAAAAAGAAAACAACCAAAAAGTAGAAACAGTACGGTTCAATCTGCATTCAGAATCCACAGTTCTTTTTTCTGGATTTGGAGAACATTTTCCATCATGAGTTCTTTGGAATTGTCTTGGATCATTACGCTGCTGAGCAGAGCCAAGTCTATCTCAGTTGATCATCACACAATGTTGCTGTTACTCTGTTCAATGTTCTGCTGGTTCTGCTCACTTCACTCAGCATCAGTCCACTTAAGTCTTTCCAGTTTTTTCTGAAATCTGCCTGCTCATAATTTCTTTTTTTTTTTTTTTTTTTTTTTTTTTTAGTGAGGCAATTGGGGTTAAGTGACTTGCCCAGGGTCACACAGCTAGTAAGTGTTAAGTATCTGAGGCCAGATTTGAACTCAGGTACTCCTGACTCCAGGGCCGGTGCTCCATCCACTTGCACCACCTAGCTGCCCCTGCTCATAACTTCTTACAGCACAATAGTATTCCATTACATTCATATGCCACAACTTGTTCAGCCATTCCCCAATTGACGGGCATTCCCTTCAATTTCCAATTCTTTGCTACCACAAAGAGAGCTGATATAAATATTTTTGTACATGTGGGCCCTTTTCCCTCTTTTATGATTTCTTTGGGAGACAGACCTAGTAGTGGTATTACTGGGTCAAAGGGTGTACACAATCCCATAGTCCTTTGGGCATAGTTCCAAATTGCTCTCCAGAATGGTTTGGATCAGTTCACAACTCCACCAACAATGCAGATCCAATTTTTCCACAGCTTTTTCAACATTTATTATTTTCCTTTTTTTGTCATATTAGCCAATCTGATAGGTATGAAGTGGTACATCAGAATTGTTTAAATTTGCAGTTCTGTAATCAGTAGTGATTTAGAGTACTTTTTCATATGGCAATAGATAGCTTTGATTTTTTCATCTCTGAAAACTGTCTGTTTGTATCTTTTGACCATTTCTCAATTGAGGAATCACTTGCATTCTTATAAATTTGATTTAGTTCCCTATATATTCTTGTTTTTTTTTCTCTTTTTGTTTTTTAAAAAAATATTTTGATAACTATTTCAAAAGAATTGGTTTTCTTTGTAGTTCTGTGTAGTTCTATAAAATACATAGAACTACAAAGGAAACAAATTCTTTTGAAATAGTTATCAAAATATGCATGGTGGGTCGGGGTCTAGTGGTGGTGAAGTGGATAAAGCACCAGCCCTGGATTCAGGAGGACCTGAGTTCAAATCTGACCTCAGACATTTGACACTTACTAGCTATGTGACCCTGGGCAAGTCACTTAACCCTCATTGCCCCGCCAAAAAAAAGGGGGGGGGAAATTAACAATCATTTATCAGGCACAGACTAGATACTAAGAACTCTGTTAGGTTCTGGTAAGATTAAAAAGTAAAAAATGAAATAGTACCTGCCCTCAAGGAGCTTATAATCTTTCAGAAGATACAATTTACACCCATACAAGTTTACATAAACTAAATTCAGGATAGGCACTTTGCAGCCGGAGTGGAAGACAGAAAAATCAGGAACAGCTTCATATAGGAATGGGCATTTTAGAAAGGAAACTAGGGAATTATTAGACAAAGTTATCACCATTGTCACACCTTTCAAGGAATCTTGCATGATTTTAAGGTATACATAAGAAATGCCTTATTGGAGACAAACCTTTATGGCAGAGTGCAGCTATACCAAATCATACATTTTTCATAGTCAATAAAAGCAGTGACATCTTTACATTTTTTGATCAATTGTGTGATTATAAAGGCATATTCTGCTATAGAATATCATTAGCAAAAGCCTAACTATTCCTTCTCATATTTTCATCACCGATTTCCTTGATAGTTATGCAAATTATTTTCATAAAGCTGAAACAGTAGTCCAACAAAGGGGGCACATGGCCTGTGATTCCTATTCCTAGGAAGGAAGGAAGGAAGGGAGGGAGGGAGGGAGGGACGGAGGGAGGGAGGGAGGGACGGAGGAAGGAAGGAAGGAAGGAAGGGAGGGAGGAAGGGAAAAGGGAAGGAAGGAAAGAGGAGGAAGGAAGGAAGGAAGGAAAGAAGGAAGGAAGGGTGGGAGGGAGGAAGGAAGGAAAATAAGAGAAAGGCAGGAAAGAAAGAAAGAAAGAAAAAGGAAGAGGAAAAGGAAAAAAAAGTAGCTACGTGGAAAAGAAATGAAAGTAGCTATATTGATATCCCCTTGATATCTCCCCTTTGGGGATATAGTAATATGTTATTTCCCCCTCCCCAATAATTTGGCATCTTTTCTTCTTGCATATACTTGGGAATCAATCCTTCTAGAGTCTCAAAGTGGTGCCTCCTCCAGTTCTGATCTCCTTTGGGGACCCTCAGACTGCCCAATCGTTCTTCCCATCTTTATTATCTTCTACCTTCCTCATGTCAGTAACATAGACTCAGATATTAGAATTCAAATGTGATATCTACAACCATTGATGGAGAAAGTAGTTTGTTATAGAAATATTGACAGCCCTTTACTATTTTAATCTATTTATTGTCCTAATTTCATCCTTCAATACTCTCAGGGTGCCTGGCTTAGCAGACTTTCACGGTAAGCTTTCTGTAAACTCAGTTTTCCTTTTACCACTTCTCAGAGTTTTATTAGGTAGTACTGCTCACAATCTTCCCCCACACTCTTCCATAAGATTTTACAAGTGAATTTATAATCTAACATAGTGTTGCCCTTGGCTGCAATATCTTTCTGCTTAGCAAAGAGATCAAGTGTTTGCTGGTTAAGGTGGTTTCTGAACACTTTTGGTCTCCTTATTGTGGCAATTAGATTACACTAATTAAATTTCTGTAGGAAATGGTCAGTTTGTTCTTTTATTCATTTCCTATTTTTCTACATCAATACTTTAAATAGGTCAGGTTGGAGCTGTTTTGACATTTCCTCATTTTTAGCCTTTGTTCTTTTTTTTAGCCTTTCTTCTAATGTGATGTTAATTTTGAACTTTGCTTTAAGAAGTCAATGCTTCAACTGTATATACAAAGCTGATTCCCAAAAAAGGGCACACACATCTATAACCAGTTGTTTCCTATGTAAAAGATAGCTAATTTCATTTTTGTAATGTTACTCAGTGTTCACCACGGCCAACAAATTCCAATTATCTTCTTGGAAAGTATTCATTAAAAGGGTATCCATGAAGGGGGACAGTTTCAGAGAAACCTGGGAAGACTTACATGAACTGATACAGAGTGAAATGAACAGAACCAGAAGGACAATTTCTATAATGCCAATGCCAGCAATATAGTAAAAATATTCATGATATATAGCTATCAGATTTATATGTTGGTCTACAAGGCTTTGTCAATTCTTATTTTCTGGTCCATAATAGAAACAAGCATTCTTAACTCACCAATGCATTTTTTTTTTTTACCACCATCCCCTTCGCTTTGCAATAAAATCACTGATACCAAGGTATCTGTTTGTACAAGGGGACTGACCAACCAATGAGAGTATTTACAGTATATTCTACCTGATGCAGTTGGGACATGGACTTCAGGAAATTGGCAAGGTAGACTGTTTGCTGTCTCTTACTTCATGGTGAAGAAAAGAGCCTCTCTGATTGGCTGCTGAGCTGGAATTGAGCAGTCATACAAAAGATTCCCCCTGGGGCAACTGGAGCTCCCTCTTTCTTGGTGCCTCCAGGTGGAGAGAAAGGGTCTGATTGTACTAACTGTCAGTCTCTCCATGTGGGCCTACAAGGATTTTTGAACGTGGCTCTTCTCTTCTTTGGCCCTTTTTTGTGTGCTCTGTCGCTCTTAGATCTAGTAATACTGTAGCCAGAACAGACGAGTCTCTGTTACTAACCGTGTGAGCTAAGAGGTCCGGAGAATTTCCGGAGATTCTAGGAACTAGAGGAGTCCATAAAAGTTTCCTTGCAGCAGAGCCAAGTTAGGACACCAACATTGTCATGGGGACCGACCTGTCTGATCCCAGGCAGCATCTTCAGGGTATCCAGAGGATCCCCAGAGTCAAAGGTGTTACATGTCGATTTCATTCCGAGGGCCTTCTGGAGGGTTTTTCTCTAACTTTTCTACCTCCTTATTCTCTGCTGCAGATGTTGGTGCACAAGCTGCAATTATCTTCATGGTGGTCTTTCTGCTTCTGCTCATCGTGAGCACTGTAATACTAGATGCCCGAGTGTCTCATGAAATGATGTTTCTTGTTGCTTTTGGACACACAATAAAACCAACTCCACCAACTCCTTTTGTCTGCAGTTCCAAGGAGGACCTGTGAGCCGTTTTCCCATTGAGCTCCGACTTCCTTATATGTTTGGATTTCATTTATTTTGAAAACGTCAATATTGGTGGTTATTATGTTACAAAATTCAAAAGAGCAGCGTCATCGTGGCTTCGGAATAATCGCAGAGGTGATTGCAAACGGGACAGATTGAACAACAAAGTTCTTCTTTAAAAAAAAATTAAGTAAAAATGTGGTGAGCTGAATCGCAAAAGGGTATTGGTTTATTTAAGTAAAGGGGAAATTGGGAGGTTCCACGAAGCATTTCACAAAGGGAAGCTATCTGCTGACATGTTAACTACGGGGACAGACTGGAGCTGAGGTGGGGGACGGACATGGTATTTAAGGAGAAGGGAGGGCAATAACGGTCGCTGGTGTTGGCAGCCTGGCTACAGAACGGCTGCTTCTCCACATATTTGGAGTGAGAAGGGAGGGCAGCTGCAGCTGCGTGGAGATCTCAGAGCCTTTTGTCTCCTGGGGGTTATGTGCCGACGGCTCATGCACAGTCCACTGGGAACAGGGACTAGGAGAGCAATCATGATGTGTTTTTATGCCCCGCCCCCCACCTCCCCAATAACATCTCATCTACAGAATCTGTTCTTGGTCTCCAGAGCCGGGCTTCAGGTCACCCAAAGGGCAACACAGGAATTCAGGTTGGCCATAGGCTGCAAAACTGAGTGAGTGGAGCATGCTGAGACTTCTCCTCCCCCGCTAGGGGCCTGTCTGAGGATACTTAAAGTCTAGTTATGAGTGTTCTGAAGGGTTTTTTTTTTTTTTGCATGCCACCCCTTTGGTGAAGGCTATGGGCCTCTTCTGGAGACAATGTTTTTAAATACATAAAATAAAATACACAGGATTACAAAGGAAACCAATTATATTAAAATAGTCATCAAAATATTAAAAAAAATTCATGTATCCCAAGTTAAAAACCCCTGCAAGTAGATGAAAACTCACATTTCCGTAATGAAGAGCTATTTTAAATTTTTTTTTTTTTTTTTTGGTGAGGCAATTGGGGTTAAGTGACTTGCTCACGGTCACACAGCTAGTAAGTGTTAAATGTCTGAGGCTGGATTTGAACTCAGGTACTCCTGAATCCAGGGCAGGTGCTCTATCCACTGTGCCATCTAGCTGCCCCAGCTGTTTTAATTTTTAAAAATATTTTTAAAGGTTTTTTGTTTTTGTTTTTTAGGTTGACAAAGTGATTTCCCTACAATCGACCCTGTGAGTTAGGAATGCTTATTCCTATTATGCTGATGTCAAATTGAGACTCAGAGGAGTTAATTGACTTGCCCAGGGTTCCATAACTAGTAAGTTCCAGAGCTGGGAGATGAAGCAGCGTGGCCTAGTGGATAAAGTGTAGGACTGGGAGTCAAGAAGACTTGAGTTCTAATTCTGTGTCTGATGCTGTGTAACCATAGCCAACTTGCTTAATCTTTCTAAGCTTCAGTTTGCTCACCTGTGAATGAGGGAGTTGGGCTGAGATGGCCTCTAAGGTCCCTTCGAGTTTTATGATCTTCTCCTTATCAGTTAAAATGCATTGAAGGCCAATCTGTGAAGGCCAAAGTCCTAATCACTAGGACTCATACAAGGGAAGGACCAGCTTTTGAGGAAGTCAAACGGTATTAAGGGAGACAAAGCCAATGCAAAAAGATGCATTAGAAACTCAGGTAAGGGACACTTAGCACAAAGTATAGGGTTATTACCTGAGGAAGTAAGAAGAATGAAGGATGGGGTGGGGCACAAATATAATGGAAGTCATTGAGGTTCTTGAAGAAATAGCCAATTAGAGTAGAATGAGTCCTGGACTTGGAGTTAGGGAATAGAGGAGCCTAAAAATTCAGAGTTGGACAGAACTTTATAGTCCAACCTCCTTGTTTTATGTAAGTGGTGACCAAGGCTTAAATGATGGAAGACCCTTAACCACAATCACAACAGTGGTGAACAAATTATTCCTGTTCACCCATTCTACCAGGAGAAGTCTTCACATGTTTGGAGTTGGCATCCCCATCACTCACCAATGGGTTTAAAGCCTGTCCTCACTTAAGTTCAATTCACGTGCAAATCAAGACATCGCTCTTACCTAATGTCACTGGTCTTCTTTGAAAACAAGGGACCACCACCACCACCAACAACAACAACAACAACCATTGGTGAATAGTCAAGTTGAGATTCCAACCCAGATCTGATTTCAAATTCAGTGCTCTTTTCCACTAGGCCCCAGTTGCCCCCAAACTTGAATTCTGGTTCCTTCACTTACTAGCTATGCGACTTTGGACAAGTATCTTTACACCTTTCTGAACCTCAGTTTACTCATCAGCAAAAAAATAAAGGGGCTGGGGGCAGCTAGGTGGTGCAGTGGTTAGAGCACCAGCCCTGGAGTCAGGAGGACCTGAGTTCAAATCCAGTCTCAGACACTTAACACTTACTAGCTGTGTGACCCTGGGCAAGTCACTTAACCCCAATTGCCTCACTAAAAAACAAACAAACAAAATAAATGAAGGGGCTGGACTAGATGATATCTGTGAAGCTCTAATATCTGTATTCTAAGTTCTCTTACTTTTTTTCTGGAAAGGACTAGTATGGAATGGAATGAGCTTGTTCAAGCCATTCAACTTACTTGGGCCTCAGTTTCCCCATCTGTAAATGGTAATAATCAACCAAGGGACAGCTAGATGGCGCAGTGGATAGAGCACTGGCCCTGGAGTCAGGAGTACCTGAGTTCAAATCCAGCCTCAGACACTTAATACTTAACTAGCTGTGTGACCCTGGGCAAGTCACTTAACCCCAATTGCCTCACTAAAAAAAAAATAATAATAATCAACCAAATTATCTCAGATGTCCCTTCCAGCTTTGGATCTATGCTCCCTGGATCCCACTGGTTGAATGGAATAGAATGAGGTTAAATGAATGGAATGGGGTGGGGATGGAATGATACCCAATAAAGTATGATGAAAATAATGGAATGGGATGACCTGTGTTCTGAGTCCCTTCTAGCTCTAAGACTCTGTAGGTCTCTGAACTAGAGATGAGGCCAAGGATAGTTCCCACCATGGAAATAGGGTTTTGCATGTAAATAGGCCCCAGATTTGGGGCAGCTAGGTGTCACAGTGGATAGAGCACCGGCCCTGGAGTCAGGAGTACCTGAGTTCAAATCCATCCTCAGACACTTACTAGCTGTGTGACCCTGGGCAAGTCACTTAACCCCAATTGCCTCACTAAAAAAAAAATAAATAGGCCCCAGATTTGTCAAGGGCAGAAGCAAATGGAATACTGACCCTGATTCTTGTAGCATCAATGAAACAAGATCAGATGTTCCCTAACCTACTACTTACAGCTCATCCTAACTTATTAAAAACTCAAAAAATGTAGGAGGTGAAATGCTCCTTAGGAAGCTCTTCTGTAGCATCCTGACAGAGGTTCACTTGAACATCTCCAAGACAGGGAACTCACTACCTCATGAGGCAATTCATTTCATAGCTGAAAGGCTTTCCTGAATAATAATTCACATTTCCATATGACTTAAATGTTTACAGAGGACATTCTTCATAACAAACCTGCAAGGATGGTAGAATGAGAATTATTGTTCCCATTTTCCAGTGAGGAAACTGAGGTTCCTAGAGGTGTATGACCTGCCTGAGGTGAATAAAAATCGTCTTTACAACCATCATCCTAATAGTCCCTACTTCTACAGTGCTATAAGATGAATAAAGTGCATTCCCAATGACACCCTTGTAAGGCAGGTAGTGCAAGTGTAAATATCACCATTTTACAGTTGAGGAAACCAAGGCACAGTTCATGTTCACATTACATGAACAAAGTCACACAACTAGCAAGTGTCAAAGCCAGGATTCTAGGCCTTTCAGCTCCAAGTTCAAGTCTCTTTCTTGTACATCAAATAGATTTTGTCACTGCTGGAAAGTTTTTCCTGACATCAAAATGAAATTAGCCCTTCTAAAATTCCCCTTCTCCCCATTGCTACTAGTTCTGCTGTACGTGGCCAAGTGAAATGAATTTAATCTATCCTCCATGTGACAGCCCTTCAAATATATGAGCAAACATTCATTCAACAAGCATCAATTAATCATCTAGTTGGGGCAAGGCACCATGGGGGAGATCCCCTTCTGTTACAGAGCTTATAGTCTGAGGGTGGGAAGGGGGTCATATGTTAATCTCATGGGATAATTTCCCGAGGGAAGTGCAAATCCATATGCATCATGATCTGAGAAGGATGCATTTACTATTTCTGCCTTTCTACATTTGACTATGAAACTTTTGTACCCTAATACATGGTCAATTTTTGAATATGGGCCACGTACCACTGAGAAAGTCTTTCTATCCCCATTCAATTGTCTCTAGACATCTCTCACATCTAACTTTTCTAACATTCTATTCACCTCTTTAACTTTTTTCTTATTTATTTTGTGTCTAGATTTATCTAATTCTGAGAGGGGAAGATTCAGATCCCCCACTAGTAGAGTTTTGCTGTATATTTCCTCTTGTAGCTCATTTAACTTCTCTAAGAATTTGGATGCTATACCACTTGGCATGTTTAGTATTGATATTACTTTATTATCTATCATACCCTTTAGCAAGATGTAGTTTCCTTCCTTATCTCTTTTAATTAGATCTATTTTTGCCTTTGCTTTGTCTGAGATAAGGCTTACTACCCCTGCTTTGTGTGTGTGTGTGTGTGTGAGGCAATTGGGGTTAAGTGACTTGCCCAGGGTCACACAGCTAGTAAATGTTAAGTGTCTGAGGCCGGATTTGAACTCAGGTACTCCTGACTCCAGGGCCAGTGCTCTATCCACTGCACCACCTAGCTGCCCCTTGCGCCACATAGCTGCCTCTGCTACCCCTGCTTTTTTTACTTCAGCTGAAGCATAATATATTCTGCTCCAACCTTGTACCTCTACTCTGTGTGTATCTATCTGCTTCAAATGTGTTTCTTGTAAACAACATATTGTAGGATTCTGCTTTTTAATCTACTCTGCTATTCACTTCTGTTTTATTGGCAGAGTTCAGCCCATTCAAATTCACAGTTATTATTACTGTTTATTTCCCTCCATCCTATTTACCCCCTTTGTACTTTCCCCCCTTTTTCCCCCTATTCCTCCTCACCAACGTTTTGCATCTTACCCCTGCCTCCCCCAATCTGCGCTCCCTTTTATCAGCCCCCCATCCTTTTCTTTACCCGTTTCTCCCCTGCTTTTCCCCTCCCTTCTATCAATACCCCCTTTCCCCTTACCCTTTTACTTCATGAACAAATAAGCTAAATTTCTTTATCCAAATGGATGTATATGTTATTCCCTCTTTGAATCAAATCTAATGCGAGTAAGGTTGAAAGAATGTTCACTCCTCCCTTCTTTCCCTCTATTCTAATAGGGTTTTTGCACCTCTTCATATGATGTAATTAACCCCATTCCACCTCCCCTTTCCTCTTCTCCCATAAACTCCTTTTTTAACTCCTTAATTTTCTTTATATCATCACATCAAAGACAATTTATATTTATACCCTCTGTGTATAATCCTTCTGTCTGCCCAAATAGAAATTCAGTTCTCAAGAGTTATAAGTATTGTTTTTCCATGTAGGGATGTAACAAGTCGAACCTTATTGAATGACTTTTTCCCCCCTGTTTACCTTTTTAAACTTCTCTTGAGTCTTATATGTTAAGATTGAATTTTCTATTCAGTTCTGGTCTTTTCATCAGGAAACCTTGAAAGTCCTATATTTCATTGAATGTCCATCTTTTCCCCTGAAAGAGAATGCACAGTTTTGCTGGGTAATAGATTCTTGGCTGCAATCCAAGCTCCTTTGCCATCCAGAATATTATATTCCAAGCTTTGCGATCCTTTAATGTTGAAGCTGCCAGGTCCTGAGCAATCCTGACTGTGGCTCCATGATATTTAAATTACTTCATTCTTACTGCTTGGAGTATTTTCTCCTTCACCTGATAATTCTGGAATTTGGCTACAATATTCCTTGGAGTTTTCCTTTTGGGGTATATTTCAGGAGGTGATCGGTGGATTCTTTCAGTGATGATTTTATCCTCTGATTCTATAATATTAGGGCAGTTCTCCTGGATAATTTCATGGAATATGGTGTCTAGACTCTTTTTCTGATGATGGCTTTTAGGCAGTTCAATAATTCTCAAATTGTCTCTCCTGTATCTATTTTCCAGATCAGTTGTCTTTCCAATGAGGTGTCTCACATTTTCTTCTATTTTTTCATTCTTTTGATGCTGTTTGACTGATTCCTGGTCTCATGGAATCTTTAGCTTCCAACTGTCCAATTCAAATTTTTAAGGCATTGTTTTCTTCATTGAGATTATTATTCTTTTCCATTTGGCCAAATGAATTTTTAAGGAATTGTTTTCTTCAGTCAATCTTTGCGCTTCCTTTTCCAAGCTGCTGATTCTTTTTTCATAATTTTCTTGTGTTGCTTTAATTTCTCTCCCCATTTTTCTTCTACCTCTCTCAATTGATTTTTAAAATCCTGTTTGAACTCTTCTGAGAAGGCTTTTTGGTCTTGAGACCAATTCATCTTCCCTCTTGAGGCTTCACATGTAGGTAATTTGAGAGTATTGTTCACATCCAAGTTTGTGTTTAGTTCTTCCCTGTCGACACAGAAGTTCTCAATGGTAAGAGCTCTTTTTTGTTTCTTACTCATATTGCAGCTTTTTTTTTTTAAGTTGAGGTCTGCTCCTGGGGCACCAGGGTCACTGTTTCAAGCTTCTTGTGCTGGGAGATAAGAGCTATGTCACTGGCTTTCTACTCTGAGGCCTCTATGGCTTGTGGATTTCTCACCACCCTGGGCTTGTTCCAGGCATGTTGGGATGGCCAGGCCTAGTCGCGCCTGTCCTGTGGGTGGCCCTCTAGCTGGCAGCCTGCCCTCTCAGCTGGTGCTGGTGGATCTCACCACTGGCCTGCTGTGCCACTAGCTTGCTGAGCCAGGATCAAGGGGCCTCAGTTGCTCAACTGTGGCCTAAAGTTTCCTGCTGATTTGCCCAGATCTCCTCCACGCTGCACTGTACTGAGGTGCACCGCGCTCCTCCTTTGCCCAAGTGAGACCGACCTTTCCTGAAGTCTTCTAAATTATCTCAGGTTGGAAGATTGTGTCTCTCTGTCTTTTTGTAGGTTCTGTAGTTTCAGAATCTGTTTAGAGGCTTGATTTCATGTTCTTTTTGAGGGAACCGAAGGAGAGCTCAGGCAACTTGCTGACTTCTTTCTGCCATCTTGACTCCTCCCTTTCCGTGAAAATCCATATGCAAAGTGAGCAAGTTGGCCTAGTCCTTCTCCAGTAATCAGGCAATAGTGATAAAGTTCCTATTTCTAATGCACCTTAATGTTTATAGAGTACTTCCTCTTCCCCCATGAGGTAAGTAGTTCATTTCTGACAGAAGGAGAAACTGAGTCTCAGAAAGGGAAACTGAGCTGGTCCTCATAATCTAAATCCGGGTCTCCCAACTCCTAATTCAGTGTTCTTTTTACTACATCACACTGATAAAGAGAACCAAAGGGGCAGCTAGGTGGCTCAGTGGATAGAGCACCGGCCCTGGAGTCAGGAGTAGCTGAGTTCAAATCCGGCCTCAGACACTTAACACTTACTAGCTGTGTGACCCTGGGCAAGTCACTTAACCCCAATTGCCTCACAAAAAAAAAAAAAAAAAAAAAAAAAAAAAAAGAGAACCAAAGGCCAACTGTTAGGCCAAAACCTGACCCATTCACCCTTAGACAGAAGGAGACTGTCAAGAGCTATGGTATTGTGGCATTATTTGTCTTACAGTCCTATTTCCTGTACCGCTTTGCTGCTAGCATTTAAGCTTACTTGACATTCATCTGAACATTTCAACCTGTGCCAATGCTTAGAGACAAATCCCAGGCCTAAAGTTAGGGCATCCAAAGACAGAATGAGAATAGAAGATATGGCTGTAGCCTCTATAAGGTGGTTGCATCCCCCCTTACCCTGTACAGCCATGTGAATTTGAGGCAGTCATTTTCCTCATCTGTAAGATGAACTCATGTATATGAAACACTTTGCAAACTTTAAAATACTACATAGGGTAGTGCACTGGATAGAGCACCGGCCCTGGAGTCAGAAGTACCTGAGTTCGAATCTGGCCTCAGACACTTGACACTCACTAGCTGTGTGACCCTGGGCAAGTCACTTAAACCCAATTGCCTCACCCCCACCCCAAAAAACCCCAACAACAAAAACCCCCACTATGTAAAGGTCAGTTGATTAATATTAATAATGAATAACAATAATAACAATTCTTGGTATAATGCAGGAAATGCGTAATGGTGTAAAATGAAGGAAATAACACCTGTAGCTCCCCCTTTTGCCGGGCTTTTTTGGAGGATCAAGTGAGGTAAGATATGCAGCCCATGTGGAGACAACCCTCATTATTGGAAATTTGTTCCTTATTTTGAGCGTGGCTGTCTACCTGCTGTTTCTAGTTCTACCCTCTGTGCTGAAGCAAAATGAATATAATTCCTCTTCCCCATGACAGTCATTCAGATACTTGAACCGTTTATCATCCCTGCCCCTCCCTACCCATCCTCTCTTTTCCAAGGTAAAGATTCCCATTTCCTTGGATGGCATAGCCTCTTTCTCCATCTCCAAATTCCCCCAAAGATTCTGGGACAGCTTTGGTTTCAGTGGCCTGGGAAGGCAGGAGATAGATTTTAGGTGGAAGGAGGAGTCATGGAAAGGACAAGGCTCCAGGACAGGGTGCCAGGATGAATCACTGGAAAGCTCAGTTCAATGCCAGGAGGTGATGGTCACACCCAGCACCAGGTGCATCCCTTCCCAAAGGGTTAAATTGGTGGCTTAAAGTCCTTGGTGAGGGAGGGGTCTGAGAAATGGGCTGCCTTTCCAGACAGGTCTGGGGGACAGAAAACCCCAGGTGAAGGAGGAACAGAGTCACCATAATGACAGCAACAGAAGAGGCACACGTCCTGTTCTCAGAGACTAGCTGTTTGTCTACCACCCAGAGCCCTAAGTCTGGCCACAGAATGAGCCTTTTACCTTGGCTCCAGAAGAAGCCTTAACCCCCGGGAGGCAGCAGAAAGGGAAATAGATGTGGCACTAGGGCTCCGGGGCTCAAAGCCCAGCAACACCACTGGGGACCTGAGTGATCTTGGCCAATTCACTTAACCCATCCGGGCCTCAGTTCCTCATCTATAAAATGAAGGCATTGGGGCAGCTAGGTGGCGCAGTGGATAGAGCACCGGCCCTGGAGTCAGGAGAACCTGAGTTCAAATCTGACCTCAGACACTTAACACTTACTAGCTGTGTGACCCTGGGCAAGTCACTTAACCCCAATTACCTCACTAAAAAAATAATAATAATAAAAAATAAAATAAAATAAAATAAAATGAAAGGATTGAGCTAAATGGCCTCTGAGGGCTCTTCTGGAAGGAATCCTATCACTTAACTGATTCTCATCTCCAGACCTTGAAGAATTTAATAGATGCTTCTTCTGTGGATCAATAGGCTATTCAGTCAGATAGCTGTCAGAGGGAACTTCCTCATAGTGTGGGATGCCATGTATCCTGGGAACCAAGCAAGGGGGGGGGGGCAAGGGACCATGTGAGATGACACCCCCCCCCCCGCCCCAGTCCCCAGCCCCTCCCCCACTGCCAGGTGCAGGTTTTTTCCCTCGGCTTCTCTGTTTGTTTGTTTTCCACTCACCGTTGCCGCTGCTCCCCACCCTGGAGGTTATAGGCTGCCCATCCATCACCTTCCCATTCAGCGCTGTCCAAACTTCTGTCGTCCGGGCTCCCAGCAACAGCTCCTTGGGGCAGTGAGCCCACATTTCCACTTAAATGTTTCCAAGGGCTCATTCGTTTGTTCCCTTCCCTCCCTCCTCCTTAGAGAAGCCTCCCCTCTGCACACAGGAGGCCTGTCTCTGGGCAGAGGGACCAGGAAGCAGCTGGAGTGGGAAGAGTTCTGACCTTGGGAGTCAGAGGATTGAGAGCCGGAAGAGACCTCGAAGATGTAGTGGAAAGAGGACTCCGTTTGGACTTAGGGGGTCTGGATTCGAATCTCATCTCTGCTGCTTGCTCATGGCCCATGGGATCTTGGGCAAATCTCTTTCCCTCTCTGGGCCTCTGTCTCCTGCTCTGTAAAATAAGGGAGTTGAACTAAAGGTCTCCCAGATTCCCTCCAGATCAAAATACTGTTAGAATATATTGTCAGAGCTGAAAGAGACTTTGGAACATGAGACATCAGAAGTGGAGGGACCCCACCCCACTCCCCTCATATTTTTACAGATGAGGAAATGAAGGTTCTGAGTGGAAGCAAATTGTCCTGAGGTCGCACAGCATGCCAGGAACACAGCTCAGGATTTGAACTCTGTTCTCCTGAACCCCAGGCCTGGTGCTCGCCTCCTGTGGTCATAGCTGCTTCTGATGAGGCCTTCCCCCGGTTTCTTATGGGGGGAGATGACTGGCTCAGGGGTCTCAAAGAGTATACTGGTGGGATGCACTCTCTTGAAGACCAGACCAAGCTGGAAAAGCCTTGAAGACACAGTGAAAATAATGATGAAGGAAACAACAGCTGACATTGATAGAGAATTGTAAGGTTTGCAAAGTGTCCCATTATCTCCCCTGATCTTTGAAACAACCCTATGAGGTGTGGTCATTTCAGTCATGTCCAACTCGTCGCAACCCCTTGTGGGGTTTTCTTGGCAGAGATACTGGAGAGGTTTGCCATTTCCTTCTCCAGCTCATTTTACACATGAGGAACCAGAGGCAAACAGAGTGACGTGACCTGCCTGGGGTCACACAGATAGTAAGTGTCTCCGACTGGATTTGAACTCAGGAAGAGGAGTCTTCCAGATTCCAAGCCCAGTGCTCTATCCACTGCGCCACCTGTGATGCTGGTGTGGTATTATACTCTCTCTAGTTTGTAGATGAAGAAACCGAGGTTCAGAGAAGGAGGCAGCTATAGTGGGGTAGGAGAGCTGGACTTGGAGTCAGGGGACTTCCTCATTCTTCCAAGCACCACCCTGTGACCTTGGTCCACCAATTAATCAAAAAGTGTTTATTAGTGGATAAAGCACCGGCCCTGGATTCAGGAGGACCTGAGCTCAAATCCAGCCTCAGACACTTGACACTTACTAGCTGTGTGACCCTGGGCAAGTCACTTAACCCCCATTGCCCCGCAAAAAAAAAAAAAAAGTGTTTATTAAATGTTGACCATTTTCCAGGCACTGATCTAAGTGCTAGGGATACAGAGACAAAAGCAAAATAATCCCTGCTCTCAAGGAACTTACCTTCTAACAGAGAAAACAACGTACACACCTGTCACATGTACAAACAAACAAACAAATGGGTGAGCAAACAAATAAATGAATAAATGAATGAACAAATATATATATGTATATGTGTGTGTGTGTATAAACATATGTATATTGTATTTATGTACACTATATATAATATATTCAAAATGAATATGAAGTAGTTTTGGGAGGGAGGGCATAGCAGTGAGGGGTTTGGAGAGGGCGGCCAGGAAAGGCTTCATGGAGAAGATGAGTCTTGAGGAGAGTTTTGAAGGAAAACAGAAATTCCAAGAAGCCCAAGTGAGGGAGGGAAGAGTATTCTAGGCATGGAGCCAAGCAGCACAAAGCTGCAGAAATTGGAGGAGTGTCTCTTATTAGGAACAGCATGGTCAGACCTATAGGGTGCCTGGATGGGAATAATGAGTAAGTCAGTCAACAAACCTTTGTTAAGCACTTATTATGTGCCATGTATTATACTAATAGAGACTCAAAAACAAGAGAAGACCAGAAAGGTAGGAAGTAGCCCAGTTGTGAGGGTCTTTAAATGCCAGACAGAAGAATATAAATTTGATCTTAGAGGTAAAAGGGAGTCCCTGAAATTTATTGGGGGAGGGGGCAATATCCTGTGCTTTACAAAAACTACTTGAAAGCCAGTCGCTTTTCCTTGCTGAGCCTCAATTTCCTGTAAAATAATGGGCTTTGACTGGATGACCTTTAGGGTCCCTTCTAGCCTAAAGGCAAGGATTCTATAACTTGCCCATGATTCCACAGCTAAGCATCAGGGATGGGAGTGGGGCTCGGGTCTTCCTGACTCCACATGCAGCGGTCCTCTGTTGTCCGAGGACCAAACACAGCAGCCACCAAGGGGTGGATTGCTTCAGCGGCATTAATTCATGGGTTTGTCCACCAAAGCATGGAGGGGTGAGGCTCTGGATTGGTGCAGAGGGCACAGAATAAACCATGATCCCTTAGAGCAGTTGTTCTTAATTTGGGTTCTATAACCCACCCACCCCCAAGGGGTTATGTGGGTATCTAAAAAGGGGTTGGCAAACTTGGGAGGGGGAAAATACCTCTTTCTTTCTATACAATCGGCTTTCTTTGTAATCGTCTACATGTTATTTTAGGCATCTGAGAACCTTATTCTGAGAAGGGGTCCACAGGCTTCACAAGGAATGCTGCCAAAGGGATCCATGAGTCCCCAATTTAGACTTTATGAAGTAATAATAGCTTAACATTTTAACGGATTTAAGCCAATCACTGCATTTCAGAATTGGAAGGAACCACATAGGACGTCTCTGAGCTCCGGTCCCAACGTGAACAACGGCCCTGTGAGGAAACATCTACAGCAAGCAGTCCTCCAGCCTTCTTCTGAAGGCCTCCAGTGACAGGGAACTCACTACTTCCTACATCAATTCCTTCCACTTTAGAACAGAATTAGACATTGGGTGTTTTTCCTAATGATGGGCCCAAATCTGCCTCTCTGAAGCCTAATCATTGCTGATATTCCTATGGTGCTTTCCAGTCAAGATCTCATCTGAACCTCACAATGGTCCTAGAAAGATAAAAATAACGTGACTCCCTGACTAAGCACACGTGCCACCTGTGCCCCATGAGCAGATGTGAACAATGACGGTGATGATGATGACAATAACAATAACTTATTTTAATAATAACATTAATCCACTAAATTGGTTAATTCAATTATTAAAATAATTAACAATGCTTTTAATAATTATTATTATTGGGGCAGCTAGGTGGCGCAGTGGATAGAGCACCAGCCCTGGAGTCAGGAGGACGTGAGTTCAAATCCAGCCTCAGACACTTAACACTTACTGGCTGTGTGACCCTGGGCAAGTCACTTAACCCCAATTGCTTCACCAAAAAAAAAAAAAGTTATTATTATTGCTAACATTTCCATACCAAACTCTGTGTGCCAGGTGCTATTCTTATTATCTCATTTGAACCCCACAGTAACCCCAGGAGAGAGGTGCTATATTGCTATTCCCATTATACAGATGAGGAAACTGAGGCAAACAAAGGTTAACTGGCTTGCTCAGAGTCACCCTGCTGGTAAGTGTTTGAAGCTGGATTTGAATTCATATCTTCCTAATTCCAGACACTGTATCACCCAGCTATCTTTAATGGACATGTGATTCCCACACACGGACTACAGAATGAATGGGAGACAGAAAAAAGTTATTCCCGGTAGGAATCTTTCCTTGATTTCTCTGATGTGATTAATTAGGGCTTCATATTTGTGTCCTAGCTCAGCTGTTAAACTGGGGAATCCTTAGAATGGTGGGGGGCAGGACCAGAGAGAATAAGAGCTAGAAGGATGTAGTCCAACTCTCCAGGGGAGGGAAGTCCAGCCCAGAGAGGGGAAGCAACTTGCCCGAGTTCACACAGTGGCTGGGACCTTCTCTTTGCATTCCACATATCGAGGGCTATGTCTTGCTTTTGGGTGGGTAGGAGTTGGGGAGGGGGAGGTGTAGGGGGGAGAAGGATGAGATGAGGAGAAGTCTTGCTTTCATTGCAGACCAGCGCCCTTGACCAATGCAGAGCCACATCTCTTCTGGTATTTATAGTCCTAGAGACCCCAGACACTCAAAGTCTAAGTGATTTTCCCAAGGTCTTCATGCTAGTTTGGGGCAGAGGTAGCACCTGAACCCAGGCCTTCTGAACTCTGAGGCTTCTTCTCTATCTCTATTCACTCTACATTACTTCTCCCCTTGCCCCTGTAGGTGCTTTTAAAAGTTTGCAACTGCTGTATGCAAGGCCCAGAAGTGCCCAATATGTAGACACAAGTATTAAAAAAGCATGTAGGGGCAGCTAGGTGGCGCAGTGGATAAAGCACTGGCCCTGGATTCAGGAGGACCTGAGTTCAAATCCAGCCTCAGACACTTGACACTTATTAGCTGTGTGACCCTGGGCAAGTCACTTAACCCCTATTGTCCTAAAAAAAAAAAAAAAAGCATGTAGTCCTTAGGCATAAGCCTGAAAAGAACCATCTATGACCAAGGATCTTGAAGTCATTTTCCTTCCATGCAGCAGTCTAGGAGGGTATGTGTATGTGTGTGTGCGTGCATGCATGTGTGTGTGTGTGTAGCAATGTGAGTGTGTGAAATGTGTGGCTACAGTTAGTATATATCTGTGGATATGTGTCTAAGTAAAGGTGTGTGTGCAGTCAAGAATAACCCTTGGTTAAGGACCTGCTACATGTCGGGCACTGTGATTGGTGTTGGAGATACAAACACAAAATACAAAAGTGAGATGGGACCCACCTTTGAGGATCCTGCATTTGTAAGGAAGTGCCCCTTCAGACTCAGCAAAGCAGAACTTGTGAAGGGGGCCAAACACAGATATTGATACGTAAAGGAGAAGGCCTTTCAGGTGAAAGGAAAGAATGCCACAATGTGCTCAAGTAGAACCAAGGATGCTTGTAAAGTCCATGTTAACATCATTCCACAGAGGTCCTATCTGCTACAGTGAAAATAGCAGAAATGCCTCTTCCTTTAAGAAGCCTCACAGAATCACAGGATTTTGCAGAGTTGAAAGAGACCTCAGGAATCACCTAGTGAAAGTCAATACATGAAACAAAAGCCCTTCCATGACTTAGCTGAGAATCGTCATTCAGCCTCTGCTTAAAAACCTTCTATGAGGGGGTATCCCCTACCTTCTGAAGCAGCTTATTCCACTTTGGGGTGTATGGGGTATTCAGCAGGACTAGCACTTCTGGTGTGAGGGCTCGTGAGCCCTTTTCAGGGCTGCTCATCCACCTCTGGTGTCCGCCTGATTTACCCAACTCTCACCTGTGGCTCCAAGACACTACAGCATGGGCAGCAGTCACACTCCAGTAAAACCATCTCAGCAGATGGGCTAAAAAAGGTTGAGGGTAACCAACAAGCCTCGGCCTGTTGGTGAGTTAGGGAGGTGCCTACCCCAAGCACATGAGAACAATTTATTCAATGGCCATGAAAGCAGCCAGAACAGGTGCTGCGGAGGGCTTAGAGCTTGGTCAGACATCGAAGACACCAATGTTATCCACCGCATCCTGGGCCAGGACCAGTCGTCCTGAGTTTGTCTTGCCACTGGACTTTAATGACTCTGGAAGAGTGAGGCCAACGACTTTATGCAACTTTGCCTCACTTAAATTTAGTTCACACATGAGTCAAGACTACCTCATGATGTCATTGGTCCTCTTCAAAAATGAAGGACAGGGGCATCTAGGTGGTGCAGTGGATAGAGCACCGGCCCTGGATTCAGGAGGACCTGAGTTCAAATCTGGCCTCAGACACTTGACACTTATTAGCTGTGTGACCCTGGGCAAGTCACTTAAGCTTCATTTGGTAAAATATGTCCTCAGGGAATAATTACAAATACACATAAAAGGCAGTATTATGACTCTACTGGTGGTGAGTGTCAACAAAACAACCTCATTGTTTCCGTAGATCCAGAGTAATCATCTTCTTTACATTATATTATTATTTGGTCTACAGCAGATTTCTAAGTCAAGAAGAGCTCATTATACATTTATGTGCAAATTAACTGTAACAAAATAAAATAATTAATTTTATTGACTGCTTTTTACACCATTAAAAAGTTTTAATAGTTCATCTGTCCTTGTGTTGCAATCATTTGTTTTTCCACAATTTAGTGATGAGTTCACAAGATTTAAATACATATTCTTTAAATGCTTCACCATGAAACCATACTTTTATCACATTGGCTGTTTTAAGCATTCCTTTCATGAAGTCCATTTTTATAAGGCTAGATTTGATTTAAAGTCCATGAGTTTTCACTGGGGTGAATTTTAAATCAGATGAGTTCCCAGACCATTGAAGCATATTTATTTCTCTCTCTTGCACGAATTTCTTAGAATTTTGTGAATAGTGAATGTGAAGCTGTGTTGCAATCTTTCATCTCCAATTAGGAATTTCCATAATTCTGAAATAATTCTGTTTCTCACTATATCAATATATTTATCAGAGTTCACCATTCTTATTTTGGAGACAAGAATTTCTTAGGTCCACTGGAAGTAAGAAATCTTCAAAGCATTTTTAGATGGTTGATTTATAGCTATATAAAGATCCCCAGAACTTACGGACTTACTAGGACTTCTGGACATAGTTTTGGTAGAAACTTGAAAGAAAAAGTGAGTTTCATCAGAAAAAAGTTACTTTTTTCTAATCTTTATTTCTCCATACTTTATATTGTCTTGCTCATAACAAATGTGGTTTTTTTCCCTTTATAGCAATAGTTAGCATCCTGCTCTTCTTCCAACTTCTAGATGTTTATGACAAACTATAGAGGAATTAATCAAAACTCTTCCAGCTGTCAAGTCCCTCTGAACATCAGGAAACTTCTCAGCCTTTGAAGCTGCCACTTGCTACTTTCTTTCTTTCCTTTTTTTTGGCAGGGCAATGAGGGTTAAGTGACTTGCCCAGGGTCACACAGCCAGTAAGTGTCAAGTGTCTGAGGGCAGATTTGAACTCAGGTACTCCTGAATCCAGGGCCAGTGCTTTACCACTTCGCCATCTAGCTGCCCCTTACTTGCTACTTTCTTGAAGAGGTGCTGATGACATCTTCTGTGTTGCTCTCTCTGTGGAATTGAGAACTAATACCATCAGATGAACTGCTTATTCTGTGGTTTCTCTTCCTGGCTTCTCTTGCTATCTGATCATTCTCTGATGAATAATATCTGCTGAATTACAATTGTAGTAAAGACTAGAAGGCTACTGAGGTCCCTTCCAACCATAAAATTCTGTGATTCTATGATTCTCTGAGTCTGCTATGTGGTAGCTTCCTCAGGGGAGTGCTTTTGGCTCTTTTGTAAGTCAGATCCATAGCCACACCCAGCCAGCACAACTCAAGTCCTTTTGGTCAATCTAAATTTTTACTGTTTTGTTTCCTCTTCAGTGCAATTCCCCCAGTCCTATCTGATATTCGGGTTGAGGTGAGTAAATTCTTTTCAACTCCCATCACAGACCTGGCATCTACCACTGTGGTCATTTAAATTATTCTGGAACTTCATTTAACAAGACTGGAAGGGGCAGGGTGGAGCTGGTGATCTTTGTCTTGCTTTCCTACAGCTGCACCCAAATCTCTTGCTTTTCCCACATTCACATTTATACAGCAATTTTCACAAATTATCTCCTATGATCCTAACATCAACCCTTTGAGTAGTATAGCAATTATGATCCTCATGTTATAGATTTTAAAAAACTGGACCAAAAAACCCCACCCCTATCTGCTTCTTTTTGTGTGTTTTATCTTTCCTTATAATTGAGGTTGTCTCTGTCTGCTCTAAACACACATCTTCCTGCTGTCCTGCTTTTGGGGGGGTGGGGCAGAGGGAAGATGCTTGCTGAAAACCTTTATGTTTGAAAGTTCCATTCCCATGCTAGGGAATAGAGTCCTCATTAGCCAATACATGATTTTTCTCTGCCCATGACATTGGAAATGAGTCACTCATGAGAAGCATCTATGATATAATCTTCCCTTCCTTTATAATATAGAAATGCTGAAGGACCCAGGCAGCCCCACCCACTGACTGGGAGGAGTGACAACCTGGCGAGAGAGGTTTCCTGTAGGACCATTGCTGACCTCCATCTTGCTCCTGTTGTGACCTGAATGAAGACCATTGTCATCCAGAACTGGTTGCCCCACCTTTGGCAGATATTTCCTTTTTCTTGACCTCTTCTTCTTCCCCATGCCTGAGCCTTTAATGTGACTCATTAGGTCTTATGCCTTATCCCTGTTTGGTTTGAAATAGAATACGTCTTTAATGAAGGCCTATTGCTTTCATTATTACTGACTTAATGAAGCCTAGTGAAAGCTTCTTAAGTTCAAAATTGGCTGTAAGTGTGTGAGACATCCACAAAGAAGAGAAGTGATTTGTGCGAGGTCATATATCCAGTAGGTGGTAGAAGACTCCAGAGTCTTTGCTCCCTCCACTCACTCTACCCCCAAAGCAGTGGAACCTTGGCTTGTGAAGGAGCCAGTGCAGTCCAGTACACACCAGGCCATCATGCCAGTCTGTCCTTAGATCTCAAAATGGATGTTCAATAGACATCTGAAACTCAACATATCTAAAACTCATCTTTTCCCCATCAACCTCTCCCATTCTGAACTTCCTAAATTATGGTCACACCTTTTCAAGAAACTTCAGTGGCCTCCCATGACCTCCAGGATCAAATACAAAATTCTCTTTTTGGTTCTTAAAGCCCTTAATAACCTGACCTCTTTCTACTTTCCTCACAAGAAGACACTCTGTGGCCCAACTCTGATGCCTGGAATTCTGCCCCCCAGTCTTGGTCTTCAGACTTCCCAGGCTTTCTATAAATCTCACCTTCTACAAGAAGCCTTTCTTGATGCACCTTAATACTAGTGCCTTCTCTCTGTTGCTTGCCCCCGATGTGGGATGTCTATATCTTGTTTGTATATAGTTGTTTGCTTGTTGTCTCCCCCATTAGACTATGAGTGCCCTGAGTAATAAGCAACTGGGCCCAGGCTCAAACTCAGGTCTGACTCCAAATCACACCTTGCTGCCTTCAACTTTTCCCCTGATCTTCCATGGCCCCTGAGAGCAGCTGCCAACCCCAACCCACATCCTGTCTGACATCCCATTCTAAGCCAGCACCTGTCCTGATACATACCCAGCCAGCCCTTGGCTAATCCCACCACCTGCCTCTCACTCTGGCTGGGCTGACTTTTCCAGCCAGGTTCTCAAGAAGCAAAACCTCCGTATAAGCCAAAAGCATGATGTAGCTTCTCAGAAAACTCCCACAATCTTAGGCTGCACCCACAGAAGTAAACAATGCCCAGATCCAGGAAGTAGATCCCCTTTGCTCCTCTCCAGTGTCTAGATGACATACAGAGTGTTATCTACCCAATTAGAATGTTTTCCAAAAGTTCATTTCTAAGTTGGCTGGGGAAAGCAAACAGTCATTTGCAAAAGTCACTTCTTCCAGTAGGTCTTTCATTTATGACTCTACTTCTTTCTAATCACTTAAAAAAAAAACTTTATTTTTTTCAATTAACAAGCATTTATTTTTTCTTCCTTCTACCTTTATCCCCCTCCCCCAAACACACATACACACACACACACACACACACACACACACACACACATTTGAAAAGTAGATATATGAACCAAGCCTTTAAAACCAACATGCTTTGTCAAGTCAAATAAATTCCTTCATTGGTCATGTCCTAAATATATCAGGAGGAGGGTAAAATGCTTCATCCCTGGTCCTCTGACATCACGATTGGTCATTGCATTGACTAATCGCTCTCTTCAAAGTATCTTCAGCATAGATGGATTCAATTTGAACCAGAGTCACTCACATTTTGTAATAATTTTCTTTTGCAAGTGTTTTGAAATAAGGTCATGCTGACGTCTCCTGTTTCCTTGTGAGTTTCTCAAATATGAAAACTGGGCCTTCCCCATTTAAAAAAAAATCATAGGATTATAGAATTCAGGTTGGATGGAACCTTTGAGATCATCTAGTCCAACACAATTATTTTACAAGTGAGGAAACTGAGGCCTTGCAAGGTGACATGACTTGCCCAAGGTCAGACAGGTGGCCGGGATTCAGACCCAGATCTGCTGTCTCATGTTAGCAACCAAAGGAACAAGTACAGGAGATATTCTGGGTATTGTATAGATAAGAAACAGTTCATTGGAAAAAGTCTTGGCTTTCAGGGGACTGCAAACTCAGTGTAAGTCAACACTATGACATCAGCGCCCAAAAGAGGGAATGTGACATTAGACTGCATTAATAAGGGAGTGTGTACAGCTGCGTGGGGGGAACTGATAACCCCCCCCTGTCCTCCTTCCTGGTCAAACCCCATCTATGGAGCTGTACGTGGCTTCCTGTACAGTGCTAAAGAAGGACATTGACAAATAGGAGAAAGACTAAGTTGGAAATGGGATTGGATGCCATACTGTATTGTGAAAAAGGACCAGGGATGCTTAACCTGGGGAAGGGAAGACTTAGAGTTCAGGTTAAATGATCAGTGGTTTCCAGTTCTTGAAATGTGGGAAGATCAGACTTGCTCGGCTTGGCTCCAGTGGACATAACTAGGAGCATTCTATAGAAGACAAAAAAACCCTAGGTTTCTACTTAGTCACCCAAGACGAGAAGGTATGAATGGGTCACAATTGGCATTGTTAGAGCCAGTTCCCACATCAGTGTTATCTGATCTCTGAGGATATTGAGGGATAAAGGGGGAAAAATAACAACTTCCTAACAATTAAAGCCACACAGAAAAGGGAAGGGCCACCCTTGGTAAGTTGAGAGCTCTCCATCACTGGAGGACTTCAAGCAGAGGTTGGCTGCCCACTTGCCAGGGATGTTATGAAGAGGCTTTGTGATTCAGGTAGGGTTTGGATTAAATGCCCTAGACCTCTTCCAGGCTCAGATTCTAGGAGTTTGGGACAATGTTGGATCCATGCACCACCTCCCTCTGTCTTTCCAAGGATGCCTGGTCTAACTTGAATGTCTAACTTCCCAACCCTGGCCACAACCCCCAATTCCACAGTGGAAAAAGAGAATGGAAAAGAAATAGCTGTCCAAACTCCCCCCACCGTTCTTCTCCACCTTCCCCACTTGACCTTTCAACATCAACCAATGGAAAATCCCACCAGACATCCCTTCTGCGGGTGACAACCCATCTTACCCCCATCAAAGGGATTTGCAGTCCCCAGACCAGGGAATGTTGTTCCCAAATGACCTACCTGACCACACTCTGTCTGCAGAGAGACGGCAGTGGTGGCTGGAGAGGACCCTGGTGGCTACAGCCAGATCCTGGCTCTTTCTTCACTCTCCTTTGCCATGGTGGGGACGGGGGAGAAGGGAGTAGGGAGGGAGAGGAAGCCTCTGCTCTCTCTCCTGACAACTCATCCATCAAAATATATGAGAGACCCCCCACGAGGATGGCTGGGGAGCTTCCCAAGGGCTCCTCTTCCTGCCTTCTCCTCGCCTCCAGGGGCTTTGGGCCCAAAGTGTATGTGTGTGTTTGTGGGTCCTTGTGTGGAAGAACCAGGATCAGCAACAACCCCCGCCCTTCCCCAAGCCCCCTGCCTGTGCGAGTCAACATTTGGGGGCTCTGATTTACGGGACTTCTGCACAGTTATAAAATATGCTGTGTTAAGCATCAGCATAAAAATAATATATAGGTTACTGCAACATTTTTATGACCTTAACCAGATCCGCCCTGTAATGCTGTCCCCCTTGACTGCTTTACTCCTGCAGGTGAAAAAACATATTATTTCAGCGGCCTGGAAGCAGCTGTTTGAGCCCAGGCGAGGATACTGTGGGTAGCGAGCCTCAGGCTGGAGGAGAAAGGAGCAAGGTTGACTTCGGTCTCAATGTGGTGTCTGGATTCATTTGCTGACCCCGTGAGCCACTGTGATCACGGGGCAATCACCTTTGCTCCCTGGACAAGTAGAGAGGGGAGAAGATTCCTGCCTGCCTCCCCCCTCTACCGTCTCAGTACCTTTGCCACTGACTCTCAAAAAAATTAAATTTAATTGATACTCCCCCCATTCGTGCAATGTGATTATTTCTGTAAATACTGTCTCCCTTTATCCTTTGCCCTCATCCAAAAGAATAATTTAATTCTGCGCAATAAAGGGTGAAAAAGCATTTAAGCAAAATGTCCTATTCAGTGACCTCACCTGATGACTTATACAACCTTCTGTCCTGGTAGGACCCCCACCCCTCTGCTGAGACAGAGAGAAATATTCCATCTGTTCTCTGAGACTATTGCTAGTGATTCAATTACTCAGAATCTGACTTCCTTTGAGTGATATTTTCCTTCCTTCCTTCCTTCCTTCCTTCCTTCCTTCCTTCCTTCCTTCCTTCCTTCCTTCCTTCCTTCCTTCCTTTCTTTCTTTCCTTCTTTCTTTCTTTCTTTCTTTCTTTCTTTCTTTCTTTCTTTCTTTCTTTCTTTCTTTCTTTCTTTCTTTCTTTCTTTCTTTCTTTCTTTCTTTCTTCTTTCTTTGTTATGACTACTTGGCTGTAGTCGTATTGTTCTTCTGGTTCTGCTTATATTATTTCTCATCAGTTCACCAACATCATCTCATGTTTCTCTGAATGCTTTCTGAAAGCTCATTTCCCCTGCCAATAATCTTCACTAATACTGCTGTTAGTGTGATTCCATGTTCTCCAACGTTATGCAAATAAGCTAGTACTCCGAGCTGATATTGGCTACAAGCCCTAAGGATTCAGTTCCAATCCCACCTCTGTCACTGAATAGCATGTAAGTAGCTGTGGACTTGGAGTCAGGAAGGTCTGAGTTCAAATTCAGCCTCAGACACTTACTAGCTTCATGTATCCCCAGACAAGTCACTGTCTGCCTCAGTTTCCTCAAATGTAAAATGTGGGTAAAAATAACACATCCAAGAGTTATTGTGAAGATGAAATGAGATAATATTTGCAAAGTGCTTTGTAAACCTTAAAACATTGTTTAAATGCTGGCTGTTGTTGCTGTTACTGTCTGTGTAGCCTTAGACAACTTATTTAACCTCTAGGCCTCAATTTTTCTTCAGTAAAATGAGTTGAGTTGAAGGAGATGAGTTGTAAAGTCCCTTCCAACTCTAAATCTATGATCTTAAGCAAATAAACTGTGTAGGGCAGCTCAAAACCTAGAATACTTACTGCCAATTATAAATGTTTATATTTGAGTATATATTAATTATATATTTATTTATGTTAACATGTACATATATATTATACATAATATATGTGTCTATATATTGTATTTCTTTCTATCTATCTATCTATCTATCATCTATCTATCTATCTATCTATCTATCTAAAAAGGCAAGAATTTGGCACAAAGGATTGAGGTGGAACTCCACCTGAGGTGTTATTTTTGTCTTTCCCCTTCATTTGCATGGGAGACCTAAAGATGGAGAAATGAAGAGTCATAAAGACACCTTGGGACCTCAAACCCAAACAGCCCTTGGTAGATTGTTAAGAGACTTTTTCTAAAATTGATTTTGAAGGGATACTGATTGGCCTGCAGGAATTGACCAAAATTAAAGGAGACTTTCTAAACCTAAGTAAGCCAGAGACTTGATATAGAAATGATGCTGGTGGTAAGCTCCAGGCAGAGGTATAAAGGCAAAATAAATGCCCGAAGGTTCTTACTCCATTTCTATATTCCAAAAGAAGTTGACTTTTCAAGGAAAAACTTCTTTTGGAGAGAAGAGTGGCTTAAAGCCAGGACTCTTGAAATGGAAATATTCTTCCCCTTTCAAAGAGAAAGCAACTAATGTTATTTTGCTAATCTGATAATGAGTGTACTAAGGGCCTTCCTCCCTCACTAAAAGAACTGAGGCTTAAGTATCTGGTCTCCATAGTAAAAGAGGGATAGTAGAACTCACTTCATCTCTTAGGTGAAAGAGTAACGCTGAAGACTCAGGCTAAAGTCAGAAAGTGGGAGCAGAGAATTCTTCCACCATCTGCCCACCAAGAGCAGTAGGCAGAGACAGTTCATCATTTGAGACCATGTGGAGCCAGAGTGGCAACACCAGAAAACATCCTTCACCCTGCAGCAGAGGGGCTGTGAGCTCCTTCTTGAGGGTGGCTTAGCCACATTTGTTTTCCACGTGAGTATAGCCCCATATATGTTTCTTAGCTGTGTCCAGTGTTTGTGGGAGAAGTGTTCTCTTGCTACTTTTCTTACTCTGCTATTTCATTAAATGTTTTAATTCAAACTAGTTGTGTTCTATTGATGACTAGTAAATGTAAGCACATTGGTAGGGGCTTATTAGCTATGGTTTTGAGTAGATGCAGACTCACATAATACCTTGAACTGGAGAGAGCTTTATTGGGGGAGACTCGGGTGTGAGAGGGAAAGGCTACCCAGTTGCTACACAATCTAGGGAATAAATGGGGAAACAGAAGAAAGATCAGAGAAAGTATTCTAGAAATACTTCAGGAGAGAGAATAATAAACAGCTGGGAGGTGGAGGGAATCAGGGAAGGTTACACAGAAGAGATAGTACCTGAGCTAGGAATTTATTTGCTGAAGTAGTTCAAATAATATAGAAGAAAGTGTCTAGTAGTTTGCCCCAGGGCTTTGCCCTTGGTTCTGTTCTGATTAATATATTTATCAATGGTTTGAATGAAATGTACAAGAACATGCCTGTTCAAATTTGGAAGAGACACAGCTTATACATTTGATGACAGTCAGAATCTGATAAAATATCGACTGGAAAGAATTGAGACTGAACCAAATAAGATGGAATTTAATGGGGAATAAATGTAAAGATGCATATTTGGGTTCAAAGAATCAACTCCACAAGTACAGTATAAAAGGGAAGCTAAATAATAATTTGAATGAAAAGTACCAGGATTTTTTGTGGCCTGTGGAGAAAGTGCCAGCTATATCCACCAACTTCCAACCACTCACAGGGCAAGAAAAACATCTTAGGTGAATCAGCAAGGTACCATGAGGAAGAGACAGGAGGCAAAACAGACCAGGCAAATAAAACTTACCACCTCAACCACCACTTCCCCTCAAACATGTCAGGACCCCGAATCCAAGACTCTCTAGAATTGCAATGCCTCTAGCAAAATGCCTACAGTCACCATCCTGGAAAGCAACCTCTACAGATATGCAGCTTGGCAACTGTTCCAACAAGTGCTCCTACAGTCATATCTATTAAAAACTCAAAAAAGAAAGTTCTTAGAACCATCAAATGATTCAACATAAAAAACTGATATGCTTTAATCAATGGAACTAACATTAAAGAAGTAGCATTACCATCTGGGTTTTTTGTTGTTGTTGTTTTTGTTTTTTGGGGTTTTTTTTGAGGGGAAATTAGAGTTAAGTGACTTGCCCAGGGTCACACAGCTAGTAAGTGTCAAGTATCTGAGGCCAGATTTGAACTCAGATCTTCCTGAATCCAGTGCCTTATCCACTGTGCCACCTAGCTGCCCCCTATCATCTGCTTTATTGCTGCACCTGATGAACTATGGGACCTTTCCATCCAACCTGCAGGTGACACTTTCCATATCTCCCCCTTTAGAAAGTGAGTGCCTTGAGATCAGAGATTGTCTTACTTTTCTCTTGTTATATACAGTGCTTAGCAAAATACTTTGAACAGGGGCAGCTAGGTGGCACAGTGGATAGAGCACCGGCCTTGGAGTCAGGAGTACCTGAGTTCAAATCTAGCCTCAGACACTTAACACTTACTAGCTGTGTGACCCTGGGCAAGTCGCTTAACCCCAATTGCCTCACTTGAAAAAAGATGCTTTGAACATAATAAGCATTGAATAAAATTCTTTCTTCATTCATTAATTTGTTCATTCATTCATTCACTATAAATGAGCAAAAAAATATTGTAGCCAAAGAAGGCCATTCTATGTGCTAAAACCCCTTTAATTCTCTGATTTAAGGTCTCCTTTGGATGTAATATTTCATATTCTATGTCCTCATATACTTCTAAGCTCTGCATGTCCTGCTCGTGTTGCATTTCCCAAGGTCCCTCCTGGCTCTGACATTCAATAACTTAAGAGCCCTCTACATGTACCATTCCATGTTCTGCATCCCAGGGTTCCTCCCAGCGCTGACATGCTATGTTCCAAGGTCCCTTAGCTCTTGCCTCTGAGGATATGTTTGGGAAGAGGGTGTTAGTTCTTTCCTTTTTCCATGAAGACGGCTTTTCAGCTATTAACTTATGAGCATTCTTGGGCAGTTATAGCGCTGTGGGTCTCTGGGTAGCCCAGGCTAAAGCCCAGTTGGGAAAATAAGAGCTATAGCAGCAGCGGGAGGAGGAGGAGGATGCCACACTATAAACTGTGATTGAAACTTCCCCAGCTCCTAGTGCCAAAGGTTAATCAAAGCTGCCTTTGAGGTGGAAAAGCCACTGAGCCTCCCACAGGGGATAATATTTATGCAGCCCCCTGGCCCGCAGAGACCTCACGCCCCTTTGGAAACACGACCTCATAAATCGACTTGCCTGCTCGCTCCTGGATGGAATTGGGACAATGGAATGTCAGAGGCATAACACTACCCTATTGAGGAGGAGAGGGCTACGGTGGGGATGGAGCAGGCCTCTGGGCAGCAGGTACATCAGAGGCAAAAGAAGCCTAGCCTTGGCCACTTACCTCAGTACTATGCTTAGTTGGGCATCAAATAGTACTTTTACTAAACCACCCACAAATTTTCACCAGTTTATAATCTCCCTCCATACCTTGGGTATCAAATCCCTATCAACCATTTTTGTTCTGGTCTACAAAAGTTCAAAGACTATTCTCTTTGGTAGAGAAAACAGAAGGAAAAGGAGGGTTGAGTAGTTATGTCTTCGGCCCAAATTGATTTGGATCTTTCATATTGTTTCTCATTTATTGTTATTTAACTCTGGTCTTGCTGTTTAATTCTCCATTAATCTGATGCCTTATTTCCTGAAATAAAGTGGCAGCTCCATCTGGGTAAGGGACATTTACAGAATTATGTTTCTTTTTAATCCCTTATATTATCCATCCACCAGATGCTTAATAAACTTTATTATAAAAGCAATGAAGATAAATGAATTTAAAATATGGTGGAGAGCCACAAGGCCAAAGGGTACAAAGAGTTGTGGCCTCTGCCTTATGAGTTTTGGTGAACCATGAGCTCTCCTGTCTTCACTACCCTCTGGCCAGTTTTATGGACCTAATGATTTTTGGTTGCTCTCTTTACCCCCAGATAGTCCCTGGACATTGACAAATATAAAAGGTATTGATGGGCTAGGGCAGGGTTAGTTTTTGAGTACTGTAAATGGGATGATGGTGGTAATGAAAATGTCTTGATGCTGTTGATGATGAGATGTAGCAATGATTATATTGATGACAAGGATGGTGACTTTGGTCATGAGAATGATGGCAATGACACTCGTGATGCTTATATTGGTGACTATGTTGACATTGGTGATGGTGATGCTGTCAATGCTGATATGGGTGATGCTAGTCAATCAAAGAATCATCTTTTTTTTGGTGGTAGTGGTGGTGACAGTAGTGATGGTGTCATTTGGTTAGGCTGTAAGGAAACGGTGACCCAGATTGGAAGGGGACTGGTCACATTTAGAGTTGGATTCCTTTTCTACTGTCTGGCTGACTTATCTTTTATAGGTCAGACTTGCAAAGATGCTGAGGAAGTATTAAGTATTACCATGCCTACAAAAGCACCATTTTCTGTGGCCTTCTCTAAATGTCACTCTTGGTATCTCTCTCAGTTCAAAACTGGAGTGACCTTACACCCCCTAGCCCTAATTTCTAGGGTCAGAGCTTTCAGAGGTCATTAGTCTGCCATCTTTGCAAAGCCCTATGCACTTCCCCAGGTTCATCAGGGATATATTTATCCAGATATCCCTTGCAAGTATATGACACCCAACAAAAATATACACATATCACGTTCTCACCGACACAAGGGGAAATGGCATTCCCTCATATTCCCTTGATTTACTAGGGCCCAAATCTTATAAGTCTCCTCTCTCTCCGTCTCAGCATGTTTCATTTCCTCTGCTGACCCCTATTGTGAAACCAGCCTGGTGAAAGGAGGAGGGAGGTGTTGGGAGGGAAAGGAGGGGAATCAGTGCTGAGTGGAGTCTCACAATCTCAGCTTTCTTCTTGGATTTCCCTCCCCCTCCCCCCAGCACCCCTAGAAGTACCCTTGATGAAGTTTGATTCTCCCAGCTCCATGTGTCCACACTTGTCTCAGTTCTCAGCCATGATGAAAGGCTTCAGTCTTCATCACCTGAAACAAACACCTCCCCCCTCTTCCCCTAGGCTTGGTGCTGAAAGGGAGCCAGAGAGGTGTGGGAAACTGGGGACCCTGTCTTCCAGTGTTTGAATGGTCCGAGATTAGGAATATGGGGCTGCTTCTACAAAAGCACATCCACCCGAACCACTGCCTGGCAGAGTGGAAGGAATGAATCGAAAGGCAGCCAGACACTAAATATATTTCATCTCAATTACTTTCTATCTCACACTTGACTTATCATGTCCTGTTTGTAGCTCTCATTGTTCCCCGTGGGAGTCAGCCAGACTGGGAATACCCTGAAGGGAGAGAGAATTTCATCCCCCCTCCCACCCCCCCACCCCCCTCCATCACCATCAGCACAAATATCAGGGTCGGTCAGTGTCATCACTAGGATCACCATCAGGATGATTTAGGAGGTGGTCTGCCACAGTGGAAAGGGCACTGACTCTGGAGGGGGAGGACCTGGGTTCAAATCTTACCTCTGGGGGCAGCTAGATGGCGCAGTGGATAGAGCACCGGCCCTGGAGTCAGGAGTACCTGAGTTCAAATCCGGCCTCAGGCACTTAACACTTACTAGCTGTGTGACCCTGGGCAAGTCACTTAACCCCAATTGCCTCACTAAAAAAAAAAAAAAAATCTTACCTCTGAGTTTGAGCTAATTACTTAATTTCACTGGGTATCAGTTTCCTCAAGGATAAAATAGGGTGGGGTAGGGGGTTGGGCTAGATAGCCCCTCCCCCCCAGATCCTTTTTAGCTTTACCGCTAGGATTCTATAATCAGAGTATAACCCCCAAGAGAATTTAAGGAAACCATCCTGCTCTTATTAGCGCTGGCATCAGAGAAAGTCCTGGTCTATGGGGCACTTCTGCTGCCTCAGGAAATATGCAGGCTCAGGTCAGCACCTAGAGAACTAAGCAGCGGGGTAGAAAGAGAAAGCAGGACCAAGTCAGTACAATTGAACAATGATATTGCAGGATGATTAGATAAGTGCCCATGTGGGGAAAACAAGGAGGATTTGATGGTTAGGGTCCATTACATCAAGGAAGAGAAATACCCCCCCCCAATAAAGCCCCACAGAGATATACACAAAATTAAGTCAAATAGAAAAGCCTTTCCTATTATTTGTTACTCTTGATTATCTGCCATTTCCTGATTATCCTTTTCCGGTGTCAGCAACATGACCCACAGGTATTTATTTCACTCTGATCATGCTCCAGGAGTCTGTGTTAGGTGAGAGGAAGAAGTACACACTGTCTCTAAGTCTAGTTTAAGTCACATAAGTGGAGGATTAAACCTGGAAAGAAGATATGGCTTAAGGTATTCAAACTAAAAAATAAAATAAAACCCACTGAATTATAGCTTTTAAGAAATAAAACCGGGGGTGGGGGCAGCTAGGTGGCGCAGTGGATAGAGCACCGGCCCTGGATTCAGGAGGACCTGAGTTCAAACCTGGCCTCAGACACTTGACACTTACTAGCTGTGTGACCCTGGGCAAGTCACTTAACCCTCATTGCCCCACAAAAAAAAAAAAAAAGAAAAGAAAGAAAAGAAAAAATATACAATGTTGTTCTTAGAAGTACAGGTAGTAACTTAAACATCAAGGATCTCCGTATTCATTGGTCTGAGAATTCGTTCCACTGAAAGAGATTACAACCCTAGGGTGTTCTGGGGCCAGTTCACACCGGACACCTTGGAAATCAGCAAATGCTTAAAACCAGGGCTTGATTTATTAATGTGTGGGTTGGCCAGACTTAAGAAAGTAATGGGTAAAATTTTAATAAAGCAGGTTCAACTTAAAAGTGTGTTGTAAATGACTAATATGGAAAGGTTTTACATGATTTCACATGTATAACCTATATCAGATTATTTACTGTCTCAGGGAGGGGAGAGAGGGAAAGAATTTGGAATGCAAAACTTTTTTCTTTTCTCTCTTTTTTTTTTTTTTTTTTTTGGTGAGGCAATTGGGGTTAAGTGACTTGCCCAGGATCACACAGCTAGTAAGTGTCAAGTGTCTGAGGCCAGGTTTGAACTCAGGTCCTCCTGAATCCAGGGCCAGTGCTTTATCCACTGCGTCACCTAGCTGCCCCCCTTAACATTTTTTTTTAAGTTTTGCATTCCGGGGCAGCTAGGTGACGCAGTGGATAAAGCACTGGCCCTGGATTCAGGAGGACCTGAGTTCAAACCTGGCCTCAGACACTTGACACTTACTAGCTGTGTGATCCTGGGCAAGTCACTTAACCCTTATCGCCCCACCCCACCCCCCAAAAAAGTTAAGATTATGTTAACATGAAAATAGAGGGGAAAGTATTATCAAATTTTAAAAAATATAAGTGTATTCTGCTAGGTCTGCATCCCAAAGAGATCATAGACGAGGGAAAAGGACCCACATGTACAAAAATGTTCATAGCAGTTCTCTTTGTGGTGGCAAAAAATTGGAAATTGAGGGAATGCCCATCAATTGGGGAATGGCTAAACAAGTTGTGGTATATGAATGTAATGGAATACTATTGTGCTGTAAGAAACAATGAGCAGGAGGAGTTCAGAGAAACCTGGAAGGACTTACATGAACTGATGCTGACTGAGAGGAGCAGAACCAGGAGAACATTGTACACAGTAACAGCAACATTATGTGATGAACAATGATAGACTTGGCTCCTCTCAGCAGTGCAACAATCCAAGACAATTTAATTTCAAAGAACTCATGATAGAGAGTGCTCTCAACATCCAGAAAAAAAGAACTGTGGATTATGAATGCAGATTGAAGCATGCTGTTTCTACTTTGGGGCTGTTTTTTTCCTTCTTTTTTGAGGTTTTTCCCTTGTGCTCTGATTCTTCTTTCACAAGATGACTAATGCAGAAATATATTTAATGTGATTGCACATATATAACCTATATCAGATTGCTTTCTGTCTTGGGGAGGGGGGAGAGAAGGGAGGGTGGGAGAAAAATTTGGAACTAAAAATCCTGTGAGAATAAATGTTGAAAACTATCTTTGCATGTAACTTGAAAATAATAAAATACTTTTATTTATTAAAAAAAAAATAAGTGTGTTGTTTGTACTTTCCCTTCCCCTCCCCCCCCCAGAGGAGCTGGTTGTTAAATACTTACCAGCATACCCTTCATTATAACCCATCCATGAATTAGTAAATAGCCTCAGAGTTTTTAACCTGGAATCAGTGAACTTGTTTTTATAAATTTTATTATTTTGATAGCTATAATTCAATATAACTAGCTTCCTTTATAATTATAAATGCTTTATTTAATGTATTTAAAAACATGATTCAGAGATGGGGTCCACAGGTTTCAACAGACTGCCAACGCTCCAGGACATAGGAAAGATAAAGAGCCACAGCCTTTGGGAGTGGCTTTAGGCTCAGTGAGGTTAAACAATTTACTTGCAGTCATAAAAACTATTGTCAAGGGGAGGATTTGAACCCAAGTCTTCCTTGAG
Organism: Dromiciops gliroides; assembly: GCF_019393635.1. Taxonomy (NCBI): domain Eukaryota; kingdom Metazoa; phylum Chordata; class Mammalia; order Microbiotheria; family Microbiotheriidae; genus Dromiciops; species Dromiciops gliroides. The sequence goes on from NC_057861.1 coordinate 670,023,607, forward strand.
CAAGAAGTCTGGCTGATACCATTACCTGGGGCTCAAGCCTATTTGCATTAGACTCTCCTCAGTGTTGGAGAATGATTGCTCAATACTCCTACCCTGCATGAGGGGCAGTCATTGAGAGCTCAGAAGAGAAAAGTCTTAGGCAAATAGGCTTGAACCCTGGGTTCTATTTATAGAGTTCATTTTGGTTTCTAAAGTGCTTTACATCCATTCTCTCAGCTGATTCCTACAACTTTATAACGTAATCAGTGCAAATGCTATTGTCTCCATTTCACAGGTAAGGACTCTGAGGCTCAGAGGGCTCCAGGTACTTGTTTAATGTCACATAGCCAGCAAGTGTCCGAGCCAGAATGGAAATCCAAGGCTCTTTCTACAAAAGCTACTTTCCTTGCTCTTCCCCTAGGGCCCTTTCCAGATTCTGGACTAAAATAGTCACCTTGCTATGGTTTAGCCCTCTCTTAGTCTGTCCCTCAAAATGCTCCAGTAGCAGGTCTCAGCCTCCCTGGGGGCACAATCTGGACTTTGCACCATGAAAATTGTTCCTCCTAAATTTTCCTATTCTAGCCATCATATTGTAGGTGACATAGGGATTTTCACAGGGACCTTCTGTTGTAAGCCCCCTTACCCCATTTCCCAACCTAATGGAAGTACTTAGATTAAGGAATTTCAGGAGAAAAGATCCAGCAAATCTAACAGGAGATCTACTTTGGTGTAATCAGGTGCTGCTCCAGGGGCAGGGGCCAGCAAGGGCCTCAGGACCATAAATGATGGATTATTTGGCTGTGTCAAAGAAGAAAGACCAGGGTATTGACCCTGGAGACTGACAGCCAGCGGAATGCATGGAAAACACATTATAAATAAAAAAATGGAGAGGGATGAGTATAGATAAATCCTTCAAATCTTATGAAGGGTCAAGTTCAGTGCTGGTCTTAGAAAAGGGGGAAGGAATGCATGAATAAAATCTTATTATTCATAACATTATATGAAAACCACCACAGAGGATGCAGGATGAGACATATAGGTTTATAAGGCCAAGGTGGGAATTTGATATGCTTGGCTATTAATATTTCTTCCAAGGGTTTTCTCTCTCTCTCTCTCTCTCTCTCTCTCTCTCTCTCTCTCTCTCTCTCTCTCTCCTTCTTTTTTCAATTAGGGCAGGAGTTGGGAAGATATGCAGGTAACATGCCATTATTAAGCTCTTACCATGTGCCAGGTAACTGTGTTAACTGCTGAGAATACAGATATGAGCAAAAAGACAAATAGTCCCTGCCCTCGAGAAGCTTACATTCTAATGGAGGAAGATATTAAAGACAAGGGCTTGAGAAAGTGCCCTTGAGGGGCCATGTTGGTAAAGTCAGCAGAGTTAGAAGCATAGCTGGGAGGAGAATGAAGAGTGGCTGGCCTTTGCCAAGTCCCAAAATGGAGGTCACCCTGGAAGGAACTCACCAATGGAAAAAGAGGGCCAGTAGATAAGAGGGATGTTACAAGGTGAGAAGGCCCCTGATTCAGAAGGAAGAAGAAAAGATAAATGCATGTTAATTTTTTTAAAAAAAAGTACAACAGAAAGGGTAAAAGAATATATTAGATGTAATCTAAGAAGAAAAAATCTTATTGACTAATGTCTCTCCTTCCTATTCATATTGGACATTAGTCAGGTAATAGATACTGGACGATATTAAAGAGAGAAAGAGAGGAGGAATGTGGATAGGTCTATGCATCAGTGAGATGCCACAGAGATGTCATAGGGTCATATTGTTTTTTAATTTGCTCAGTCATTTTTCAGTTGCATCTGACTTTTCGTGACCCTTTTTGAAGTGTTCTTGGCAAAGATACTGGAGTGGTTTACCATTTCTTTTCCAGCTCATTTTAAAGTTGAGGAAATTGAGGCAAACAGGGTCAAGTGACTTGCTCAGAGTCACACAGCTAGGAAGTTTCTGAGGCCAGATTTGAATTCAGGTTCTCCAGATTCCAGAGCCTGTGCTCTATCCACTGGGCCACCTAGCTGCCCCTTAGGGTTGTTTTAAGGGTCGTGTTTCATAAACCCTAAAGTGATAGGAAAATTTGGCCTATAATTATCATGCTAAAATATTATTTTAATTAAATGTAGGTTCATGAAATTTAGATCATCTAGTCCAGTGTCCTCATTTTATAAAAGAGGAAACAGGCCCAGAGAAGTAAGTGATTTTCCCAAAGTCACACAGCTTTCCTGTTCTCCTCCTAAATGCACCAGCATTTATCAACTATCTGCCCCTTGCCAAGAAATGTGCTAGGCACCAGGGATATGAAGACCAAAAATGAGACAGGTCTCTGCCCTCAAGGAGCTCACAGTCTTTAGGGGGAGACAACATGTACACATTGAGGTGTGTGAAAAAAAAAGGAAGATAATTTGGGGAGAGAGAGGCCCTAGCAGCTTGGGGAGATCGGGAAAGGGGAACTGGAGAAAGCAAATCTGAGCGGAGCTTTGACGGAAGCTAGGGACTCAGAGTTAGAGGTGAGAAGGTTGGGTATTCCAGGCACAGAGAACAGCCTGGGCAAAGGTAAGGCCATGGGAGATGGAAAATCCTGTGTGAGGAATAGGAAGAAGAAGGGCAGGATGGGTGGATCTTAAAGGGAATGAAGAAGAGTAATATATGATTAGACTGGAAAGGTAGCTTGGAGCCAGGCTTAAAATGATCCTAACAACTAGCTAGGACTTGTATAGCACTTTAAGCCTGGCAAAACATTTAACAAATATTATCTCATTTGATCCTCACAAAACCCTGGGAGAGAAGTTCTCTTATCCCCATTTTACAGATGAGTAAATTGAGGCAGAAGCCGTGGGACTCGTCCCAGGGTCGCACAGCTAAATTTCTGAGGCTGGGTTTGAGCTGAGGTCTTCCTAACTGCAGGTCCAGCTCTCTATCAACTGTCTCCACTAAATGCCAAACAGCGTTTTGCATTTAATACCGGGGGTAATTGGGAGCCATTGGAATTGATTAAACAAGGGAGTGACATGGCCAGATGTGAAATATGGCTGGGGCAGCTATGTGGAAGATGAACAGGAGAGGGGAGAGACTTGCGTCGGGCAGACACATCAGGATATTATGTTGCAATAATCCAGGCAAGAGTGATTGAATTAGGGTGGTGGCCACATAGGTGGGACCTTTTCGGTAACCATCAATGTCACCATTGTGGCTAAGGAATAAATTCATTTCCTGGTATGCAAATTCCTCTACCTGCAGGACCCAAATACTTCTGCCCTATCTTCCAAATCCTGAGCCTCCTGCTCCAGGCAGGAATTTCTCCCGGCCCTTCAACCTCCTCTCTTCCTTCCCAAATTCTATCCTGCCTTCATCATCTAGTTTTGGCTTCTACTGACCACATCATCCCCACATAAGATTTTCCCCTCAGTTCACAGAATCTCTGTAATAACCTTTATTTGATACTTAATATATATGACCCTATGACGGCGGGCAGCAGTGGAGCAGTGGATAGAACGCTGAGTCTGGAGTCAGGAGGACTCATCTTTGAGAGACGCGTGATCCTGGTCAAGTCACTTAACCCCTACTGCCCCAGAAACCAAAACCAAAACCAAACAAAATCTCCATCCTTCCTTCCATCATACCTTCCAAGTCCCCAGGGAGATGCTCAGCTGGAGTTGTTCTCTGGTGTTCCTTCTCCTTCTTCTCATCCTCATAGTCCCAGATATCTTTGACTCCCTCCATCCCCATATTTCACCCTCTAATCTTCCTGATCATTCCTTCTCCTTCCAGTTTCAACCTTTCCTGTGCTCAGGACTCTTTGACTCTCCACCTTTCTCAATGGAATCCTTAGACTGAGGTACTTTGGGGGAAGAGAGGAGAGGGCCCCTGGTCCTTAGGCCCCGGGGCGGGGCGGGGGGGAAGGTGTCCCCTTCAGAAGGTGCTACCAGATAACTTGGGCGGCTCCGAAGTAGCTGGTGGGTGGATCCCGGCCATAATTAGGTAATGGGTCTGAGTTTCTCAGAGTGGGGATGGTTGGGGAGGGGGAACTCTCCCATGGGGAGGCTGAGTTTGCCTTGGCTGGGAGTTCAGGAACATAAACGCGGGCAGCCCACTGCATTTCCAGCTTGTTGCCATGGAATGGAATAATAATTGAGTGATTATGGCTGTGTTCTACATATCTTGAGCTCCTCCAGCTCCAGGGAGAGGCCTAGGGGCTGGGGAAGGGACACACACACACACACACACACACACACACACACACACACACACATGCCGTCATCACCTTGTTTAACAAGACAAGGCTCCTTCCAACAGTGTCTGGCCAGGGTTGCTGGGGCCTGTGCTCAATAATAATGATAACAATAATAATGATAATCATAACAAGAGCTCCTATTTCTATGGTGCTGTGAGGTTTATGAAGTACTTCCCCCCCCCCCCAACAATTCTCTGGTGTAGGGAGGGCAAGGATCGTTGCCCCCATTTAACAGATGAGCAAACTGGGGTCTAGGCGGGTCAAATTATCTGGCATTCTAATCTGGGTCCTCTGATTTTAGGTGTCCTCTTTTTATTATTATACCAGCCTGCCTCTCTGCTTCTGATGATAAAGAAAAGCTCCCTTAGAGACCGCCACACTAAAGTACCGTTGGAGGAGCTGTGAATCAGTACAATCATTTTGGAAATAAATTTGGAATTATGCAAATGTAACACAGGCTTGGCCCCCATTGCCTGAAGGCCAGGTAGGTTAGAGTTCACTGTTTCGCCCCCCCAGGGTTCTCCTGTACCTTTAAGGGGATTGGGAGGATAGACACCCTAGGTGTCTAGATGTCTGCAAATGATTCTAGCCTGCACTGATGTTGTTGTAAGGAGGGTATCTCCCCGTACCCAGTTCATTTAACCATTAAAGGTCAAATTACCTTTCTTTTTTTTTGTCTTATTTTTTTAATTGAATAGAATTTTATTTTCCAAAATATATGTAAAAACAAATTTTAACATCAATTTTTTAAAAAAATTGTGTTCCAACTTCTCTTCCTCCTCCATTCTCACCCCCCCACCCACTAGAACTCAAGCATTTCAAAATAAGTTATACATGAGTAGTCAAAATACCTTTCATGCAGAAATACTTACTTCAAAAGATATAATCACAAATAGATAAACTTATTCCCCCAGAGAGGTGGGGCTTGATTCCCCTCCCACTTTCTATCACCTCACTCTCTAGGCAGGGAAAAGGGATTCGAGTTCAGAGTTTAGCTCAATGGTTATAGAGCATAGTCCCACCTCCTAGTCCAAAATTCTCCTTGGGCTCAAGCCCCAGACACCCTGGCTTCTCAGGGCTCCCTAGTTGCAACATCCCAATCTGCAATCCTGGCTCGAACTCCGGGTGCCTGGAAAATCATCTCCCAGCACCCCAATCTGAAAACAAAGATCACAGAATAGAAACACATACTCCCGTGCCTACTCCTAAACATTGGGGTAAAAGAGAGGGAGCAAATGTCAAACAGTTGCTGCAGTTCTTCTAATAGTTCTTTCATTTGCCCTACAATTTTTTTTTTTTTTTTTGCTGGGCAATAGGGGTTAAGTGACTTGCCCAGGGTCACACAGCTAGTAAGTGTCAAGTGTCTGAGGCCGGCTTTGAACTCAGGTACTCCTGAATCCAGGGCCAGTGCTTTAACCACTGCGCCATCTAGCTGCCCCCTGCCCTACAAATTTTAAAGACACACTATCACTTCCCCTGGGTGGGTTGTATTGCTCAAGTTGCTGTTTGTTTGACTTATGAATGGGAGATTACTTAACCTATTGAATTGAAAGAGCTAAAGTTTTGTACATGTAGGAGGTGTTTGAAGAGGATAGACTGATTTTTAGGTGAGTAATTTAATTATGTATGCTAATGAAAATACAGAGAACTGATTGAATATTGTTAATTAATACCTTTTCCATGTCAAAGAGGGAACAATCAGTTTTGATATCTTTTCCAGGTCTGTTCAGAATACAAGACGTCTGATTATTTTCTGATACCCTTATCTATCTGTAAGAATTACATTCTGGGGGGCAGCTAGGTGGCTCAGTGGATAGAACACCGGCCCTGGATTCAGGAGGATCTGAGTTCAAATTCAGCCTCAGACACTTGATACTTACTAGCCAGGTGACCCTGGGCAAGTCACTTAACCCCCATTGCCCCCCCAAAAGAATTACATTCTGATTTCAAGACCTTTGGTTCTTGTGGTTAATGCTGAATTAAAATGGAAGCAAAATGTTCATTTTATTGATGTATTCAATAGAAAGAAAAACCAAAAAATCACTGAGCTGTCTGTGGGGGAAAAAAAAAGAGAGAGGGAGCAGGGAAAGGCAAGTCCTTCCCCTGTTGGTTAAGTTCTGTTCATGGTATCTTTATCACAGGTAAATTGAGATCCTTACCCTTTGGACACAACCAAGAGAGCAGCGGAAAGAAAGTGAATGGCTCAGTTTCTCCAGTTTCACCGATGCAGGCCAATCAAAGGAGACTAACCCTACCCATGTTGAGGGCCTCCACATTGGGCAATCTAGACATGAGCCAAAGGTCCCACAGGGATGTCTCCATCTTAGTCAAACTGAGCATGCCCAGACATGCTCTGGTTACACAAATAAAGTGACTAAAATGTTCATACCCTTTCACCAATAAACTCACATCGCAAAGAGGTCATTGACAAAAAGAAGGCCTCCATATGCATCAACATATTTATGGTGGCACATATTTTGTGGTTGCTGAGGACCAGAAACAAGTAGATGCTCATCGATCGGAAACAGCTGAACAAATGGTAGTACGAGGGTGTAATGAAATATTCCTGAGCTGTTAGAAATGACAAATATGATGAAGACAGAGAAGCAGGAAGTGATTCACACAAGCTGATGCGGAGTGGAGGAAGCTGAGCCAAGAGAAGATATACTCAATGACTTCGACAACATACATGGAAAGAATTATAACCACAAAATAAGTCTGATTGTTGCAAAATGAGGGAAAACATACTTGGCTCCGAAGAGGAGATAAGAGAAGACACCTCTCCCCATTCCTTTGCAGAGGTGGAAGATCCATGGGTGTGAAACATTATTTATAAGGGTTTTTTTATGTATTGATCAATTTCACTTTTAACTTTTTTTCTCATCTTACTCTTTTTCTTTTAAAAGAAGTTCTTTGTAACATGGTATGGATTTCCGGGAGAGGAAAAGAACACAGAGAATTTTAGGTGGTGGAAAACAAAAGGTGATTTTTTTTACATTATTTTATTTTATTTTAATGCTTCTCAATTACATGTAAAGATATTTTTGAGTTCCAAATTTTTCTTCCACCCTCCCTTCCATCCCCCCTCCCAAGGCCAGCAACTAATTTGATATAGGTTATACATAAATTTTTTTGTTTGTTTTTTTGTGAGGCAGTGAGAGTTAAGTGACTTACCCAGGGTCACACTGCTAGTCAATGTCAAGTGTCTGAGGTCAGATTTGAACCCAGGTCCTCCTGAATCCAGGGTCAGTGCTTTATCCACTGCACCACCTAGGTGCCCTAAAAAGGCAATTTTTAAACGAACGCTTTGGATAGGATGTGGGGGGAGGGGTTGTTTGTTTTTTGTGCATAAATTTTTTTTTAATTAAAAAGGGTTCCATTAAGAAGAGGCAGAGTCCTCTAAATGAGAGTCCTGGGCAGATCACTTCTGGAGTTCAGTGCTGCAATTTGTGGCTACATTTAAGGAGGAATTTTAACAAGCTACAGTGTGTCTAGCAGAGGGTAACCAATATGGCAGGAGACCCTGTGCAACCTAAGAACCATTTTGAAGAACTGGACACATTTACCTTGGGGAAGAGAAACCTTAAGGGAGGCATGATCACTGTTTTCAGATATATAAAGGGTGGCCAAAAGAAAAGCAGGATTTGATTCATTTTGCTTGGACCCAGAGCACAGAACTGGGAACAGGGAGTGGGTATTGCACAGAGGAAGATTTTGGCTCAACTCAAGGAGAAATCGCCTAAGGACTGGAGCCACCTCAAGGGGGAATGGTCTGCTTAGAAAGGTAGCAAACTACTCATTATTGGAGGCATTCAAGAAGAGATTGGATATCAACTTGTCCGGAAGGAGAGGAAGATTTCTATTGAAGTCTCCACCTGGTTATTGTGAGGGTTAAAGGAGACAATACATGTAAAATGCTTTGCATTGCAAAAACTTTAAACACTCTGTATATATTAGTGATTAATGATGACAGTTGGACTCGATGCTCTTTAAGGTCTCTTCTGGCTGTGAAATTCTACAAAAACTCTGATGCCATGACACCCCCCTCCCCCGCTGCCCCCTTTACCTCAGATGTCCCATTGCCAAATCAAATCTCCCAATTTCAAAGGTATTTCCTCCTGGCCAGAAAGCCTCCACAGAATAGCCCCATCCCACAATGATCTCTCTCTTCTCCAAGATCCTACTGTCCTTCCAACTGGACCATGCAACCTAACACTTAAAATCTCTCTCATGTGGTTTCCTGTGAATCCTGTTTCCTCAGTAGGTTTGGGGCTTGCCAAGATGACAGATTGTCCTGTCCTCCTGTTTCTCTCCAGAGTGTTTAGTAAAGATCTCACCACAGCAGCCAAATTAAACCAGGGTTAACTCCTCCCCTCCCCAACACCATCCTGGCTCTCCCATGAGTCTCACCACACTTAGAAGTTCAATGCCTCAGTTTTTCTGTTCCCTAAAAAAAGAGACTATGGTATTGTAGAAATAGTTTTGCTTCTAGAGATTAGGAGACCTGGGTTCAAATCTTGCTTCTGCTACTTGTTACTTGTGTATATAATCTCGGGCAAAATTGCTCAACCTCTTTGGGTCTCATTTTTATCATTCGTAAAAGAGATCATGTTACTTATGTTGTTATGGTGAAGGCAGTGAGAGAAGTTTACAAGAAGTCTAACAACAACAACAAAAACTAAAAAGAAGAAAAAGAAAAGAACTACCCCGTAGTGGAGAGCGTTAAGACTACCATCTGTCCAGAATACTGGAGAAGGGTTATTCATGGGCCTGGGACCAGATGACTTTCCAAGGTTTTTTCTTACTCAAAGATTCTGTGACTGTAAGTCTAGAAATAAAGCAAAAGATGAAGAGAGCTTCGTTGTGTGGTGAAAAGAGATCAGGATCGCTAACTCACTGTGTGACTCCTGGGGACAAGACATGGAGTTCCAGAATAACGTAGTTGGTGGTCATTTTAAAGGCTTTCTAACCCAACCCTTTCTTATTACAGAGGATAAACTGAGTTCCCAAATGGCCAAGTGACTTACCCAAGATGATGCAGTGTCAGAGTAAAAGCTTATTCCCAACCCCCCCAGCACAGGGCTCTCTCTAATGTATTGCACTCTATACATCAGATTCACCTAGGAAAGGAAGGAAGATTTCAGATAGAGCCCGTGGCCCCTTGTATTGCACTCTATACATCAGATTCACCTAGGAAAGGAAGGAAGATTTCAGATAGAGCCCGTGGCCCCTTGTATTGCACTCTATACATCAGATTCACCTAGGAAAGGAAGGAAGATTTCAGATAGAGCCCGTGGCCCCGGTTTGGACCCACCGGGTAATTTGGTGGGGCCTCCTGAATGACAATACTAGGAGAGGAGTGCGGATTTCTGATTATTCTATGCACCTGTGGGAGATAAAAGAGCCCCTTCCCAAGGCCTTTGGTCAGAAGATTTAAAACTGGAAAGGACCTTAGAGGTTATCTTGTCCAAACCCCTTGTTCTGCAGAGGATGAAATAAGATGATGATAGTAATCATAACAATAATAAAAATGGTTTCTGTATGTATGTGTTTAATTTCTAGCTATCTATGATCTCTCTACTTATCATCACTTTAATGCATTAATTTATCTGATCCTCACAACTATCCTGAGACGTATGACTCCCATTTTACAGATGAAGAAACTGAGTGAAGTTAAGGCACTTGCCCAAGGTCACACAACTAGTCTTCAAGGATTTAAATTCACTTTTTCCCAACTCTTGATCCAGCTGAACCACCTACTTGTCAAACCAATAAATAAAGACCTCCCTGGAGGTCCTTAGTCAAAGAAAGGCTTGAAGACATCCCCCAGGGTATTCTTGGTTCAGTATGAATGAACTTTGCTAAAAGGCACAGTTGGATTGTTGAGCTCCTGCCTGGCGAGGCAGCCGTGAGCACTACTCTCCTGGCTCCATTCCTGACAGCAGATTTTTCAGCCATGCCTCCTAGTCTCTGCTCCCTTTAAAGTGTTATTTCCCCCCATTAGAATATGAGCTCTTTGAGGGTAGGGACTATCTGTTTTTATTTGTTTTTTATCCCCTTAACATAATACCTGGAAAATAATAAGCAGTTAGAAAATGTTAGAAAAATGCTTCACCTATCTATCCAATTATCATCCATTCTCTCCTGCCCCTCCCTCCCTCCTTTCTCTCCTTCTTTTCCTCCCTTCCTTTATCTCCCTCCCTCCTTCCCTCCTTCCTTCCCTCCTTCCCTCCTTCCACCCCTCCTTCCTTCCTTCCTCCCTCCCTCCTCACCTCTCTCTCCCTCCCTCCTTCCCTCCTTCCTTCCTCCCTCCCTCCTTCCTTCCTTCCTCCCTCCCTCTCTCCCTCCCTCCCTCCCTCCCTCCCTTCCTTCTTTCTTTCCTTCCTTCCTCCCTCCCTCCCTCCCACCCTTCCTTCCTTCCTTCCTTCCTTCCTTCCTTCCTTCCTTCCTTCCTTCCTTCCTTCCTTCCTTCCTTCCTTCCTTCCTTCCTCCCTCCCTCCCTCCCTCCCTCCCTCCCTCCCTCCCTCCCTTCCTTCCTTCCTTCCTTCCTTCCTTCCTTCCTTCCTTCCTTCCTTCCTTCCTCCCTCCCTCCCTCCCTCTCTTGCTCCCTCCAATTGTCTATTTATCTACCACATACTTCTGGAATTCAGACACAAGTCTTCTGACACTAAATTCAGTGACCCTTCCATTCATCACAGTGCCTCTCTTCTTGTCTGGAATGCCCCCATGCCACTTCTCGCTTATATAAATCTCCCTGGATTTCCAGGGCCTCATTTTGTGCCCACCTCTTCCAGGCAGTATTCCTACACTGATCCCTGCATCAGTGCTGGTGTCTTTCCTCTACTGATTATCTCGAGATTATTATGTCTGCAGCTTGTTTGTACATGGCTGTTTGCATGTTGTCTCCCCTTTTAGATGATGTGCTCCTCAAGGGAGTGACTGTGTTTTGCCTTTCTTGGTATCCCCAGCATTTAGCACAGTGCCTGGCACATGATGGATAGACTTGCCCTGTGCTAACCTACAGAAGAAGCCACTTTCTGAATCACGTGGCTTAGGCCCTATGTCATGTAACTTATGGAATCTTGTCTCCCCATACTCACTCGAGGGGTCCCCAGGGAGCAGGGACTGGATCTCATCCTTGTGGATCTTACCACAGGTTGGATGCTAAGTGGGACCTCGGTAAACTCATCCTGAATTAAATTGAGTGGGGCTTGTTATGGAGGGAACCTCTGTCCCGTGGACCCCATCTCAAAGGGAGAAGGGGGAGCAGGAGTTTACAGTGCTGGTCGCTTGGTCCTAGGGTCAGATAGTCCTCAGCACGTGGTCTCCCAGCCTCCGGGATCTGACTGAAGCCAAGGTTTCTTGGGGTCAGTGAGAAATTTCCCAGGGCCTTGGCCTTTCCTTGTCTGCTGCAGTGTTCTCTTGCTCCTTCCTTTTTCTCTGGGTGGAGTTCACCCCTCCACCTTTGAGCTGACAGGCCCCTTTACGATTCTGTCAGTCCCACACAGCTATGTCCCGCCAAATGCTGGGCAGGGCCAGGCGGGAGGAGGCTGGAAGGAGAGTTCCCACAGCACCCCACCCTCCCGGCTACATCCTCCCTGGGCCATGAGCTCATCTCAACATAGCCCATCCCCACTCGTGCTCAGTGTTTCCCCTGCTAGACCACTGGGAAAAGGAGGAGGGGGTTGGGCCTCCCAGAGTGTGCCCAGTTTGCTCTGCAGCCATTATAATACTAATAGCTCAGACTTCTAGAAGGCACATAAAGTGTGTTCCTCATAACAACAACCCTACGAGGTGTATCCACCTCATATGACTATGGTCATTTTACAGAGGAGGAAACTGAGGCTAACAGAAGCCACACAGCTGGTTAGTTATATGGTCAGAACCTAGACTCTAATCATTCCTGACTTCCAAGCCCAGTGAGTGCTGGTTGCATGACCTCATACTGCCATAGTAAAGAGAAGAGGACATGAAGTGGTCTGGGGTCCTGGGAGCTAGATCCTATGCTGCTACTAACTGGTGGATGACCCTTGGCCTGGGCCTTTCTCTCTCCAGGTCTCTTTCCCATTCTGTAAAGTGAGGTTAGACTACAGCAGTGTTTCCCAGACTCCATCTCTCAAAGTTCTGCCATGGACCTTTCTGCCTTTCAGAAAGGTTCTCTGTATTGTGACCCTTAGTGCCTCGAGGTACTGGCATTGGGATCTGGGTTTGAGGGAGAAAGAGAAGGAGGAGAAGGAGAAGGAAGAGGAGGAGGCAGAGGAGGAAGAAGTAGGCTCATTTAAGGTTTTAAGAAGGAAGGACCTTTGGTAGTTAAGATTTTGTGGACTCATTCATTTTCCTTTGCAGATGAGCCCTGGTTCCTGGATTTGCTGTTGGGAAACATGGGATCTAATGATTCCCCCAGTTCCCTTCTAGTTTCACCTTTTCCTCATGAGTCTTCATCCTTTTAGTAGACATGCTCCAAGTTCAACCCATTAAATCACTGTATCACCTAGCTGTTTCTAAAACTCCAAACTAATAGTATTTTCCCCCCACTTTGGATGGCTTCTTCAATCATCAGGGTAATTTGCATGGTCCGGCCCAGTAACCAGGGGATAGTGGGAAACAAAGGTAATTGTACAGGAGATGTGGCTATATCTTCCCAATGGGAGGTGGTAGAAGAGTTGGAGGTGTGAATTAGAGTTTTGGGAGCGGGAATCAAAGGGGACTGACCTTGATTTCAATCAGTGTTCAATCAGTGTTCATACTGTGGTAAGCAAGAGGTGAATGGCGCTTCAGTACCTGAGAGAAAGGAAAAGTACTAAATGAGAGAAAAGGAAAGTGTCAAATAACTCAAAAGCCTTCTCCCATTGGCCCTGCCCCCAGAGAACTAGAAACCCATCAACTAGCCCAGAGGCATGAATGCATGCCCCGGCTATTTTATTCTAAAAGAGCTATAACACTTCAAAACCTAGGGAGAGGGTGCAGTGGATTAGAGCATCAGCTCTAGAGTCAGGAGGACCTGAGTTCAAATCCGGCCTCAGACACTTGACGCTAGCTGTGTGACCCTGGGCAAGTCACTTAACCCCAATTGCCTCACAAAACAAACAAACAAACAAACAAACAAACAAAAACAAAACCTAGGGAGACTCCCCCAGCCAGAATTCAAGTGAAAACCTTTGAGCCTCCTGCAGGCAGGAGGAAAGTAGAGGATCCAGAAGAACCTAGGTTCACATAAGGAAACAGGACTAAGGAGCATGGAGTACCAAACTTCCTGTGCTTACTGCCTCCTGTTAGTCCACAGCAAATATAACTCTACCATGGAGACATATGACAGAGAGCAGAGCACCTGGGTTCAAACTCCAGCCCTGCAACTTACTGGCTGTGTGACCACGGGAAAGGAACTTCCTGAGGACCTCAGTTTTCTTATCTGTAAAAATGAGGGGTTGGACTAGATGAGTCTCTAACATTCCTTTCTGCTCTGTAGCTATGATTCTGTGACTCTTTTCCCTGGCCTTGTCTAAAGGAAGCAACATTCTAGCTGGAAAGGACACTGGAATGAGAGGAACTAAGTCTGAATTTCAGCTTTGTCCCTAACACAATGTGTGATCTTGGATGTGTCTTCCTCTCTCTGAGACTCACGGAGGGTCCTGGAGGCGTCTCCCGTTCAATGTATCCAAACAAGATCACATTTTTCTCCTTTTACAAGCACCCCTCTTCAGGATCTCTCTGTTATTGTCCAGGGCACCACCCCCACCATCTTTCTAATCACCCAGCTTTGTCATTTTGGTGTTATCCTGGATTCTTCTCTTTATCAATTGCTTATGCTGTCCAATAATGCATCAGATCTTGTCATTTTTAACTTGACAACAGCTCTTTTCTAGCCTTTCTCTTTCCTCTACTCCTACAGCTAATACCAGAGGTCATTTGGGCCCTTATCACCTCTCCCTTGGACTATTTCAGTGAGCCCCTAATTGACCTTCCTGCCTCAAAGTTCTCCTTTCTCCAAACCATTTTCTACTCAGCTATTGATGTGATTTTCCCTGAAGCACAGGTCTAACTATGTCACTCTACTTACTACGTAAACTCTAGCAGCTCCCTATTGATTCTGGTATCAAATACCCAGCCCTCTGATTGGCATTTTAACTCTTCACAAGCTGGCACATTTCTACCTTTCCAATATATTTACATATGTTGTCCTCCCATGGTCTCTATGATCCATCTATTATAATGATGGCTTCCTGGATGCTGTTCAGGTTCCTGTCTCTGTGCCTTGGCAGTGCTTATCCTCCATGCCTGGAACAATAATCTCCCTCTTCACCACAAAACCTCCCGGAATCCCTCGTTTCCTTAAAACTCAGCTCAACACCATCTCCTGGAGAAAACTTTCCTAGTCTCCCTCCCTCTTCCCCACCTTCTGGAGAGACCTTTCCTGTCCCCCTCCCCCTTCCCCACCTTCTGGAGAAACCTTTCCTAGTCCCCCTCCCCCTTCCCCACCTTCTGGAGAAACCTTTCCTAGTCCCCCTCCCCCTTCCCCACCTTCTGGAGAAACCTTTCCTACTCCCTCTCCCCCTTCCCTACCTTCTGGAGAAACCTTTCCTAGTTTCCCTCCCCATCCCACCTTCAGAAGAAACCTTTCCTAGTCCCCTACCCCAACTGCACTTTCCCTCCAAGGCAATCTTGCATTTCATTTATTCATTGCCTTGTCAATCAGTCAGTCAATAAGCATTTATTGAGTTCCTACTAACTTCCAGGCATTGTACTAAGTACCAGAGATAAAAAGAAATAAAAAAAAAAGTCTCTGCCCTCAAGGAGTTCACAATATAATGAGGGAAACAACATGCAAATAAATATATACAAACAAGCTGTATGCAGGATAAATGGGAAATATTGAGCACAGGGAAGGCACTGGAATTAAGATTGGGAAAGGCTTCCTTTAGAAGTTAAGATTTTAGCAGGAACTTGAGGGAAGCAAGAGGAAGACCATTCCTGCTGTGAAGGACAGACAGACAAAAATGTCTGGAGAGATGGAAAGTCTAAATTGAAGAGTGATTTGCATGGTGGGATATAAGATGTAAGAAGACTGGATATACGTCAGGGAGGGGGGGTTGGGAGGGGGTAAGTTATGATGGGCTTTGAAAGCCAAACTCCTGAAAGTGATAGGGAGCCACCAGGGATTATTGAGTAGTAGGGTGATGTGGTCAGACCTCTGCTTTAGGAAAATCACTGGAGTGAGGAGAGATCTACCAGCAGCAGGATATTGCCATAGTCCAAGCATTAGGTGATGAGACCCTGCACCATGATGATGGTAAAGTCAGAGGAGAGAAGAGCATGTATTTGAAAGAAGCATCAAAGGTGTAATTGACAGGCCTAGGCAACAGCCTGGATTTGGGGAGGGAGGTGAGAGATAGTGAGAAATTGAGGATGTGAGCCCAGGTGAGAGGGAGGATGGTGGTACTCTTTTTTTTTTTTTTTTTTTTTGGTGAGGCAATTGGGGTTAAGTGACTTGCCCAGGGTCACACAGCTAGGAAGTGTCTGAGGCTGGATTTGAACTCAGGTCCTCCTGACTCCAGGCCCGGTGCTTATCCACTGCGCCATCTAGCTGCCCCGATGGTGGTACTCTTGACAGTAATAGGAAAGTTTAGAAGGGGAGGAGAGCTTAGGGAGAAAAAGAATCAATTCTATTTTCGATATGTTGAGTTGGGTGTTTCCTGGACATCCAGTACAAAATGTCTGAAAGGCGGTTGAAGGTGTGGGACTGGAGGCCAGCAGAGAGGTTGGGGCAGGGTAGGTAGATTTGAGAATCATCAGCATAGAGACGGTAATGAATGAGGGAGCTGATGAGATCACCAAGTGAAGTAGTGTAGAGGGAGAAGGGGGCCCAGGACTGAACCTTGAAGGACATCCACAGGTGTTAGTGGGTGTGACCTGGATAAAGATCCCCCCCATATGTATATATATATATACACCTAAGTATACTTACATACACACATTTGTATGTATGCATGCATGTAAACATATGTATATATGCATGCATGCGTGTGGATACACACATATACATGCACATATATACATACATACAAACATATACTGTCTCCCATTACGATGTAAACTTGAGGGAAAAGGGATTTTGTTTTTCTATCCCCAGCACTGAGCACAACACCTGTCGCATAGTGGGTACTTAATAAATACTTATTGACTGACTCATAAGTTGTAGAAGTGTGATAAGGAAAAAAAAGAATGAATTAAATTTAAAATTATATTATTAGGTCTCAGGCTCTACTTCGTACTACCTGACCAGGGGCAAGTTATTTAACCTCTTGGCCTCAGTTTCCTTTTCCACAAAATGAAGAAGTTGGGACTAGATCAGTGGTTCTCAGCATGTTATCTGGGGATTCCTGAGACCCCTTCAAAGGAGTCCATGAGGTCAAAACTATTTTCATAATAATACTAAGATGTTTTCATTTTCTAATATGACCGACATGGATAGACATAACCCACATAAATGAGAGTTCTTTTGCTGGATGGTCTGTAGTAATTTTTAAACAGTATAAAGTAGTCCTGAGATGAAAAAAGTTTGAGAACCACCAAGTTAGATTATTTCTAAGGTTTTTTCCAGCTCTGAATCCAATAAAGTTTAAACTCAACAATGGCACCCTTTAAGAAAGTCCATGATGTCAAAACTGTTTTCATAATAATGCTAAGATGTTTTCATTTTCTAATATGATCAGTATGGATAGGTACAACTTAAATAAAGGAAGGTTCTTTTGCAGGATGGTCTGCAACAATTTTTAAGAGTGTAAAGGGGCCCTGAGACCAAAAACGTTTAAGAACCATTGAATGAGATTATTTCTAAGGTGTTTCCAGCGGTGAATCCTTTAAATTGTACTAATACCCAACAAGGGTATCGAGGTGGCTCAGTGGACAGCTACTAGCTGTGTGACCCTGGGCTAGTCATTTAATCCTGTTTGCCTCAGTTTCCTCATCAGTAAAATGATCCAGAGAAGGAAATGGCAAACCGCTCCAGTATCTCTGCCAAGAAAACTCCAGATGGTGTCACACAGGGTTGGACACGACTGAAAAGGACCAAACGACAAAATACTCATCAACAACAGTCCTACACATTTATACGTATGATTCATACCGACATTAAAGTAAGGCTCATTTCTTCACACTATGGGAGTGTCAAGGAAAGGAAAGGCCAACTCTGATCAAGCTACTTTTCCCTGGTTCCTCTCCTTATGTTTGAGGGAGACTCGTTCCGCTGTGTGCATTTCACACATTCGTTAATCAAGTCCCTTGGCAAGTTTCATTACCAGGCTAAAGAGGGCATAGGAGACTTGGAAGTGTAAGCTTTAGGATTCCAAGTTGCATCTCCGCACCCTCCCAAGGGAGGGTCTTCCACCTTTCAGGGGGAATTCTATCTCCCCTCCCCCTTTTCCCTGGGTCGAAGAGGCACAGATCCACACCATTGTGACTTAACTTTGGGCCCGCCAATCCCCACCCATCTAACTCTCAGCCTTGAGAGCATCTTCCCAATTGGCTAGTGGCCCCCATAAAAACTTACCTCTTTGCCTTCCTAGCTCCTCAGAGAAGATGTCAGGTTGCTGAGCGGGGATTAGGTGTGGTGGGTGTGGGAGAGAACGACCCCGGGGAAGCCTCGCGGCCTTAGAGGCCGTCCCCCCCCCTCCACCAGACGACTGGGCCACGGTTGGGGTGGGGGCCGGGTGGGGGGGTGGAAAAAGGAGCAGGAGTGGCTGGGGGCTCCGGAGGTCAGCGCCCCTGGGGGAGACCGAGATGAAGAGTGCCACTTCTCCCGCTGTCGCCACCGCCATGGCCCAACCTCGACCGGACGGTCCCCTGGTTGGCTCTGAAAGCAAAGGGGTCGAGGCCGCTCCCACCCTGGTTCCGTCTGGGGAGAAGAAAGTGTTGGCGACCAAAGTCTGGGGGACCGTGAAATGGTTCAATGTGAGGAACGGTTATGGTTTCATCAACCGGGACGACACCAAGGAAGACGTCTTCGTTCACCAGACGGCAATCAAGAAGAACAACCCCCGCAAGTACCTCCGGAGCGTTGGGGACGGCGAGCCCGTGGAGTTCGACGTGGTGGAAGGAGAGAAGGGGGTGGAGGCGGCCAATGTCACCGGGCCCGGAGGCGCTCCCGTGCAAGGGAGCAAGTACGCGGCGGACCGCAGTGAGTACCGCCGGGGTCCGCCCCGCAGCAGCGGAGGCCCGCCACCACAGGCTTCCCGCAAGAGCCGCCCCAGCTGCCCGAAAGCCGAAGGCCCCGAGAAGCCGGCCGATGGGGCCCCGATGGCCGGGGAGTACGAGCCGTGGAAGAGCTGTGTCCCCCGCCGGCCGTCCTACCCGCTCCACTTCGCCCGACGGTCGCAGTACGTGGCTCTGACCCTGAGACGAGGTCCGGCGGACGGTGCTGACACAGAGCTGGCGGGCGGCGGGGAGCAGAGCCGCGTGGGTCGGCGTGGGGGTTTCCGGGAAGGGAGGCCCCCCCTGCGTGGAGCTGGGCCTGGCCGATGGGGACCCACTCTGCGCGCCGAGGGCCCGGAGGACGAGAAGGAGAACCACAAGGGCAAAAGGATCCGGAGCCAGCAGTCGCCCCAGCGCCGTTTCCGCCGCCACTTCAGTTACCAACATCGCAGGCCCGGCAACCCCAGGCCTTCCGAGGGTCGAGAGGCCAAGGCTATGCTCAATGCTGACATCGGCTCCCAGGCCAAGGACAACAGCCTGGAGAGTGGACACGCATAGAGGCCGCTGCCCAGGGCAAGCCCACCCCACCAGCAAACCATGGACCAGCTTTTAAGCAGGAAGGGGGAGGGAGACCCTGCGATTCCAGCCTGAAAAACCGACCAACACCTTAGTTTGAGTTTTCTGTTGTCGTTGCAAATGACCAGTGCACCAGAAAGGAGACAGACATCAAAGAAGGGAGAGAAGGGAAACACCTGGGAGGCAGTAGTGAACTTTATGTTATTCCCGTGTGTGTGGGGAGATTGTCTTATTCCCCCCCCCCCTTTTTCCATTTGTGTTTTGTTATTTTGTAAAGCCCCTTGCTGATTTCTTTCTCTCAAACCCCTCCTCCCCAGCCATCTCCCAAAGATTCCCACACACAAACACACACCCCCAACCCCCTTCAATGGCGTGAAGAATCTTCTTTTTTAAATTGTTTTTTCAAGGTACTGGTGTGGTTT
The DNA here is from genome assembly GCF_019393635.1 of Dromiciops gliroides. NCBI lineage: Eukaryota > Metazoa > Chordata > Mammalia > Microbiotheria > Microbiotheriidae > Dromiciops > Dromiciops gliroides. Next base: position 670,043,004 of record NC_057861.1, read on the forward strand.
GGTTTCGTTCCTGCCCCTCCATCCCTTCTCAAATGAGTATCTCCCTGGGCAACCCTCCCCACCCCCACCCCCCTCAGGCAAACTCGCAGGCACACATTAGTAATAATTAAAAAAAGGTCTTAATTTTAAAAGAAAGTTGCCATGTCTCTGATTTGATGGCACAGAATCTGTGTATCCTGGGTTGGGAAGGATAAGGAGGGGGGCAGTGAAGCCTTGGAGAAATTCTACCTCCAGGAACAAGAACTGAGGAAGAACAGATGGGGCGACATTCATATCCAGTCCGTTGAAGTATTGGAAAAGTAATTTGGCCAGAACCTGAGATACAGATATATACTTCCCCCTCCCCAAATAACCTATTGGTTTTCTATGGATTGAATATTCTCAAGAGCTGTAACTATGTTAAAGTGGGGCTTTGCCCCAGGGCATTAAAATTTAGAGGAGCTAACTTAGTACCTTAGTCCTTTGGCAGCTGAGGCACAACAGGAGCTAGTTAACCTAATTACAACAAGGTTATATCAGCAGCCAAAATTGGAGCTTTCTTCCCATGAAGCTACATCGCAGGTGTATGTGTAGCATGGTCCTGTATGTGTATAGATATTGATATGGATATGGATATCTCTCTATATCTCTATCTGACTGTCTATATTATCCTTCCACCTCACCAGAAGCACTTGCCCTGGGCCCAGAATTGCTAGTTATATCTCTGATATTTGGCTTCAACCCTTCAGCCCTGACCTCAGTCCAGACTTACCCAACTCTTATCTATTTGAACCTGAACAAGTTGTTTTTCCCTCTCAGGAATTGTTTTCATCTCTAAAATAAGGGTCATATTCCAGCTCAGATATTCTAGGATATTCCTCTCCTTCCCACTTACTACCCTCCTCCTTCACCTCTTACCTTGGTTTATTTCCTGATGTTTAAAATGAACACGAATTATATACCTAACAAATATGTCTTTCATACATGGGTCCTACCTGTCTGACCCTGTGTTAGAAACTGTAGGGGAGAGAGGAGAAGGAGGCATGGTTTCTGTCCTTAAGGGGTTTCACAGTCTGGGGGAAGAGAAGACAAATATGAGGACAAAACTGGCTCCAATTGGGTGCTAGGTTGTATAGTTCTCTCATTTTCCTGTTGTTAGAAGGAGGTGAAGTATAGGCTAGGGTGGTCAGCAGAAACTTCTTGGGGGAGGTGGTGGGTCATGAACTTAAATTGAGGATTGGAGTCAAAATATTTCTTCAAAGTCAAAGCATCCCAAACTATCTCTTATTCTTGCCCTGCCATTTCTTGAGTGTTCAATATTATTATTCCTAAGAAAACCAGAGAACAGGAGAAGAGAAACAGTGAATTCCTTAGGAGTCCCAGCTGTGGAAACAACCAAATCAGATTCTTTCTAGGGGAACTGAAGAAAAGGAGAGGATCTACTTTGAGGGATGAAGGGACCTGATTTGGAGGTTGACAATCCCTGTGGACTATGGAGAGATCTGAAAAGCAAGAGATAAGTATCAGGTGAGGGGTGGGGTGGGGGGATGGCTTGAATTTAGGTGATGCCTCAGGCCTCGGAGAAGGGGAAGGGAAGGAGGAGACAGGATTGTGAGCTGGCGTTGTTCCCATGGCAATAGAACCCCTCTACACACACCCTAAGACTTGAGAGAGCATTGTGACATGTGGCCTTTCTCCGTCCATACCTTTAGCTAAGGTGTCTAGATTTGGGGTAGAGAGGGATGAAGGGAAGATAGTAAGAAAGCAAGTCAATTCTGGGCACACCACAAAAATCCAAGGTCTTAAGCACAGGAAAACGTGGAGTTGTTATCTAGGAAGAATAAGCTCCCTTCGATCGAGGCAGGTTGGTTTCATTTGTATGACCAGCAGTATCCAGTAACTGTGCTTGGCACATAAAATGGATTGAATTGAATGATCTGGGCCATTCACCATTCAACTGACCTCCTACTCTGTCTCACTTTAGGAAGAAATCACAAGTTTTCAAGCTAATTTACAAATCTCCTGTGAGAATTGAAAAAGTCTCCCCGTAAAGCCACAATGCCTCAGTTTGATATTCATAGCCCTCCACAATCTAAGCCCTCGATTTATAATTATCTGGGTCTTCCAGCCTCTGGCACAGACATGCCTAATTTTGTTCACTCAGTGATCATTTAATTTGCTTCAATATGCAAGGGTTCTGTTGAAGACTGGGAATCCAAAGATTGAACATGAGCACAACATAGTTCCTGCCTTCAAAAAGTTTATAATCTACTAGGGATAAGGAAAAGTACAAAAATAACTAGGAAAGAGCAATTCAGGCAAAATACCATAAGAAATCTGCAAAGGGATATTGTTCTCATAATTGGATTTCCTTAATGAAAGGCGTCTGGAGGAGAGGGAACCTTAAAAAGAAATCTCTAAGGATCATCGATCTAGAGCTGGAAGGGCTCTCAGAGGGCATCTAATCTGAACCTTCATTTTACATTTGAGGAAACTGAGTGCCAGGGAATTGAATGACTTGCTTACAAGTAAGTGTCAGAGGTGGAATTTGAACCCAAATCCACTAAGGAATGTAGTGTTAACCATCTTGATACTAATTCATGACCCCTGTCCTTTTTTGGTCCAGGGTTTTTGAGATCAAGTAGTCTAGTCCCTTCTTTTTATAGATGAGGAATCTGAGTCTCCTGGAAGGGGAGGGCTTTGAAGATCCAAGGTCAAAGGGGTGAAGCCAGAATGGAAGATTAGGGGCAGCCACCCTGCTGAACTTTCTGGATATTCCCCTAAAAAAACTTTAAAATTATTTTTTCAAATCAAATTTTGGAGCAGCAGAGCCAACAAAAAGTAGAAGTGAGACATTTTTCAGACTAAGAAAACTTCAGAAGTCGGCAGAAGTCTGTGGCACCAGAGTCATGGCCTGTCTAGAGCCCGAACATGCAGCTGGGACGAGAATAACTACAGAAGGAGCAGAAGCTGCTTCAGGAGTTCTCAGCCCAGAGATGGTAAGTGGGTTACACACCAGGTCAGAAGAAGATTACAAGGGACCCTTTGCTGGCTCTCAGTAGAGTTGGTGCTTATTGGCAACTATTGCCCATATGTAGTTCTGGGTTACAGTTCCAGGGTGGAGAAGAGTGCTGATGGTAGATCACAAGGAGGGAAGAGGGCCTGTCACAAACCAAAGCAAAGAGGAACACTAGGGGTTCAAGGCTGCAGGGGAACAGGGGCCCTTCCTGGGGAAAGACCAGAACACAGACCAGAGGACAGTGACCACACCTCTCCCCAATTCACACAACCTTGGAAGCACCAAAAACTTGCAGACCCCCAGAACTAGCTCTGAAAGCAGTAACATTGGAAAAGCCTAAAGCTTGGGAACAATGCTTCCCCAGCCATAGATGAGCAAAGCCCAACTTTTTAACATAAAGTTCAAAGAAAAAAATAGGCTGGAAAAATAAACCAATAACAAAATAATTTGACCACAAAAAAGCTACTGTGGTGGCAGGGAAAGGACCAAGACCGAAACTCAGAAGAAAACAACAATGTGAAAACAACTACCCAAAAAGCCTCAAAGGAAAAAAATGCTAATTGGAACCAATCCTAACAAAAATCCCTGGAAAAGTTAGAGAGATAAGTGGTAGAGGTGAAATGGGTGGAGGGCACAAATAAGATCCAAAGGGTAAAGTAGAAATTTGAAAGAATCCACTGAACACCTCCTAAAAGATAAACTAAAACAAAACAAAAATCTCCCAGGAATATTATAGCCAAATAATTCCATGGCTCTCAGGTCAAAGAAAAGATGCTTCAAGCAGCCAGAAAGAAACAATTCAAATATGGAGACACAGTTGGGATCTCACAAGATTTAGCAGCTTCCACATTGAATGAGTGGAGGGCTTGGAATACGATATTGCAGAAGGCAAAGGAGCTAGGATTACAACCAAGATCCTAATGGCAAAACTGAGTGTAATCCTTTGCAGGGGATGGATATTTAATGAAATAGAGGATTTTCAAGCATTCCTGATAGACCAGAGTTGAAAAGAAAATTTAAGATTCAAACCCAAGACTTGAGAGAAGCATAAAAAGGTAAACATGAAAGAATAATAATAAAGGGACTCAGTAAAAATCCCTTGGACAGCAAGGAGATTAAATCAGTCAATACTTAAAGAAATTAATTCAGTCTATTCATGGGAAGGTCAAACACAGAAGACAGTAGAGGGATGAGTTAATTATATTGGGATGATCTCCAAAAAATAATAAAGAGGTGAGAAAGAGGGATGCCCTGGGAGAAGGGGGAAGGGACAGGTAAAATAGGGACATTTTCTCACATAAAAAAGATATACAAGGAGGGTTTTTGGTTTTTGTTTTTGTTTTGCGGGGCAATGAGGGTTAAGTGACTTGCCCAGGGTCACACAGCTAGTAAGTGTCAAGTATCTGAGGCTGGCTTTGAACTCAGGTCTCCTGAATCCAGGGCCAGTGCTTTATCCACTGTGCCACCTAGCTGCCCTGGTTTTTTTACATTGAAGGAGAAAATGAGGGGAGATAGACAATGCTTGACTCTCACTCTGCAGAATTGGTTCAAAGAGGGAAGAATATATATACACATGCAGTCACTCAGTTATATGTAGAAATGTAACTTACCCAATAGGGAAATAGTAGGGGAAAGAGATAAAAGAAAGGGCGAGGGATGACAAAAAGGAGGACAAATTGAAGGAGGCAATAGTTAAAAGCAGAATAAACTTGAGGAAGAAGGACAGGATAAAAAGAGACAGGAAAAGAAACCCAAAAGAAAATGGGATGGATGGAAAATACATATTAATCATAGCTGTGAATTTGAATGGGATGAACTCACCCATAAAATGGAATCAGATAGCAAACTGGATTAGAAACCAGAATCCAACAATATATGTTGTTTACAAGAGACATACTTGAAATAGAAAGATGCACAGAATGTTAGAGTGGGAGCAGAATCTAATATGGATCAGCTGAAGTAAAAAAAAAAAAAAAAAAGGAGGTGGTAACCATGATCTCAGACAAAGCAAAAATAGGTGCAGTCCTGTCTGACTCTTTGTGACCCTCCTGGACCATAGGACACCAGGCTCTTCTGTTCTCCCCCATCTCCTGAAGTCTCTTCAAGCTCATGCTTGTTGCTTTCATGATACTATCCATCTCATCCTTTGCCATCCCATTCTCATTTTGCCTTCAATTTTTCCCAACACTGGGGTCTTTTCCAATGAGTCTCATCTTCTCATTATGTGGCTAAAGTATTTTATTAAGAATTTGTTCTTCCAATGGAGAGTCTGAATTGGTTTCATTAAGTACTGATTGACTTGATCTCCTTGCTGTCCAAGGGGCTCTCAAAAGTCTTTTCCAGCACCACAATATGAAAGTACCAATTCTCTCCTGCTCAGCTTTTCTCATAGTCCAACTCTCAAAGCCTTAAGTAACTGCTAGAAAAATCATCCAGGGTTCCTTCACAGCTACTATATACTAGTCCCAGGGCAGACAGAGTCACTGCCTGCTACACCTTACTGTAGATGGCATTTCTTTACTGATATGTCCCCATTTATACCTTCTTGTGACATAAAAGTGGGTTGGGTTTTGAAAGGGTTGTCATCATTGTTATTTTATTTTAATCTTCCAATTGAAATCAGAAATGTTTTCATTAATCCACTCTTGATGGAGTCGTGAAAAGATCCAACCAATTCTGGAGAGCAATTTGGAACTATTCCCAAAGGGCTATAGAACTGTGCATACCCTTTGATCCAACAATACCACTGGTAAGTTTATATCCCAAAGACATCCCACCAAAAGAGAAAAAGACCTATTTGTACAAAAATATTTATAGCAGATCTTTTTGTGGTGGCTAAGAATTGGAAGTCAAAGGAATGCCCATCAATTGGGGAATGACTAAACAAACTGTGGAATATGATGGTGATGAAATATTATGGTGCTATAAGAAATGACAAGCAGGATGACTTCAGAAAGGCCTGGAAAGACATGTATGAAATGATGGATAGTGAAATGAGCAGAACCAAGAGACCCTTGTGAACGGAGACAGCAATATTGTTTGGTGAAGAACTGTGAATGACTTGACTATTCTCAACAATACAATGATCCAAGACAACCCCAAAGGACTATTGATGAAACATACTATCCATCTCCAAAGAAAGAACTGATATTGATTGAACACAGACTGAAGCATGCTATTTTTCACTTTCTTTCTTTTTTTTCTTTTAATCAAGTTTTCTTGTACAAAATGACAAACATAGTAATGTTTTACATAATTGAACATGTATAACCCACATCTGATTGCTTGCTGCCTAGGGGAGGGGGTAGGGAAAGGAGGGAAAGAGAGATAAAAATTGGAACCCAAAACTATAAATAAAAATGTTTATTGCAAAAGAACCCCAAATGTTTTCATATTTCCTATAAAGATACAAGGCATATATATATGTTTTTGCATTTATGATAACACCTCATTATTTGCCTATTACTTTCTGTGATTACATGCTGAAATGGAAGGGACAGGAATGGGGGAGGAATTGAAAAGTGACAGCAACTCCCTTCCTCCTAACCTATGTAATTAAACAGAATTTTGTTACATTCCTACTATGTGTGAGGAAGATGTGTTCTCTCATAAGCTTTCCTTTTTGGGTCAGAAGGCCAGTAAGCATTATGCTTTGGGCAGACTTCTCTGAACTTAAAGAAAATAAAAATGAGAAATATCAACAAAACTATGATGAATTGGAGTAGGTAGGTAGTATCTCTGTCAGCCATGACTGCATCCTAGGTGCTACAAAGAGAGGCTTTCTTGGGCTGAGTTCTCCTTGGTCAGGGCTAGGGTGGGCCATTCTGATTCTGTTACGATGCTAAGAAACCTAAAGCAGGTTGGTTGTGGGGAGAAACAAGCCACAGTTACTGCCACCACTTCTGAGTAGGGCACCACACAAAGCCAGTACATTTAAACAGAGAGTAAGATGGGAATCAGGCTAGATGTAGTGGCAATGATATCTTTAGCAGAGGGTACTTACCCAACAGGGGATTTTACATCCAATGAGAAGCAATTTGACAAAGTTGAAATATTATTGAAATGCATCCAACAGGGAACAGAGACACACACTCTCCAGACAGACAGACAGAGACCAATATTCCAGGTAGGGAACAGCTTCAAGGAAATGATCCCTGGCAACAAACAAAACTAAGCATAGATTCAAGGGGAAATTCACCTTTGAGGTTGGGAGGTGCAGAGAACTTCAGAGAGGAGCAAGGTCCAGAGACCCCAACTGAATAATGTACCTGGAAGACACTGAGCCCTAAGAAAAGGGCTTCATGAGGACTTCATGAGGAAAAAGACATTAGGTCAACAGTACTAGAGACATGAGTTTCCCTGGCCACATGTTCCCCACATATGTGCCCTTCTGCTAGTGTTCTCTAAGTGTGTGTGTATTCTTCTCACTGATGATTTATATATTCGAGTGAGTGCAAACCAGGTTTGTGGGGGAATGTTTCATAGAGATTGTTCTCACTATGCCACCTTGGTAAATGCTTATTAACTTTGATCTAAGTGTGTCTATGGCTTGACTGTTATGAGTAAGCACATTGGTTGGGGCTCATGAGAAATAACTGGAGGAACCCAGACTCACAAGATACTTTCAAACCTGAGGTATTACCAACCCTGCAGAAAACCTCACCTGTGAGTATGTGTATGAGTGTGTGTGTGTGTATGTGTGTGTGTGTGTGTGTTTGTGTGTGTGGAATAGGAATAGCTTCCAAAGGGTAGTACCCCATTACTGAGCTACTTGGAGGGCATATTAGTTAGAGACATGATACTGTACATTCCTAGCATGGATTAAGAGAATTGAAAGAAACGATGAAGAAACTAGATATCTTCAAGTCTCCAAAAAATGGTATAAACATTTGGTCTGAAGTGAATTCACATAACATTTGACCCCTTTATGCTCAAATAGAAGCACAAAAGTTCATTCTCAAGGCAAAGAAATTATTGGAGTTATTTATTCTTTGGGGCCTTTGTTTTTGCCATTATAAGGAAACTCCTGAGATTTACACAGAACTTCATGATTCACACGAGTCAGCTAATTCCTGACTCTATGTGAAGTCTTCTTGCAAGGAAGCTATAGATTACTAGTAAAAGAGAAAGAACTCACATTTATTTGTTTGTTTGCCATTCATTTAATTATTTATTGTGCAATCATGTAAAATATTTCCATATTAATCATTTTTACAAGAAGATTCAAAATTTTTAAATGAAATTAAACAAAAAATTGAATGCTTCAGTTTATATTCAGACAATATCAGTTCTTTGGAGGCAGATAGTATACTTCATCATTGGTCCTTTGGGATTCTCTTGGATCATTGTATTGTTGAGAACAGCTAAGTCACTCACAGCTTTTCATCATACGACGTTGTTGTTATGTACAATGTTCTCCTGGTTCTGCTTTCTTCACTCTAAGCATCGGTTCATGTGAGTCTTTCCAGACCTCTCTGAAATCATCTTGCTTGTCATTTCTTAAAGCACAATAATATTCCATAACAATCATATACCACAGCTTGTTTAGCTATTCCCCAAATGATGGGCATCCCTTTTATTTCTAATTTTCAGCCACCACCAGAAGAGCTGATATAAATATTTTTGTACAAATAGGTCCTTTCTCCTCTTCCCCTCTTTTTCTATCTTTGGGATATAGACCCAGTAGTGGTACTGCTTGATCAAAGGGTATGCACAATTCTATAGCCCTTTGGGCATGAACTCATACATTTATATAATGAACCCTTTATTGATTACCTGAGAGACTAGAAAGAGCTTCTAAGTTTAGAAGTTACTAATTCCTGCATTAGAAGTCAAAAGAGGGGGGCAGCTAGGTGGCGCAGTGGATTAAGCACCGGCCCTGGATTCAGGAGTACCTGAGTTCAAATCCGACCTCAGACACTTGGCACTTACTAGCTGTGTGACCCTGGGCAAGTCACTTAACCCCCATTGCCCTGAAAAAAAAAAAAAAGAAGTCAAAAGAGCTGTTTAGATTCCTAGCTCTCTGAGAAGATTGACCACAATTTCCTAATCTGTATAATGATGGGTTTGGGCCAGATCATCTCTGAGATCCCTCCCAACATTCATATTCAAGGAACTGGAAAGTATTGACTCTCTACAGTTTCGTAGACCTGGGTCTCCAGAATCCAGAACCCAGGGCTTTTATCTTCACTGGAGCAAGAAGGACTTGGGCAGGATGGAAGGAAGCACTTTGAGAGTGAGAAGTGGCAAGGTTTTCAATGAAGGCTTGAATGGGTGTGCTAGCGCAGGTCTCTGGTGTTTGATACTGCAGAAGCTGAGGCTAGAGAAGGTCTTGAGCTCAGTAGTTCCTACCTGTAATAGGACAAAAGGTGTCCTCATTAAGTTCTGCATTACCGTGGTGAGCCCCTAGGAGTAGAGAACCATTAGACCACCTGAGGAGGATTGAGCTAACCCAGGGTGGAAAAGAAGTAGGTCAAAATACCTGAGCCAGGGGCAGCTAGGTGGCGCAGTGGATAGAGCACCGGCCCTGGATTCAGGAGTTGCTGAGTTCAAATCCGGCCTCAGACACTTGACACTTACTAGCTGTGTGACCCTAAGCAAGTCACTTAGCCCCAATTGCCTCACCAAATAAATAAATAAATAAGTAAGCAAATAAATAAATAAATACATGAATGAATGAATAAATAAATGAATGAATGAATGAATGAATAAATAAATAAATAGATGAACGAATAAATAAATGAATGAGTGAATGAATGAATGAATAAATGAATAAATAAGTGAGCAAATAAATAAATGAGTAAGTAAATAAATAAGTGCGTAAGTAAATAAATAAATGAATGAATGAAAGAATGAATAAATAAATGAATAAATGAATGAATAAATAAATAAATAAATAAAATGAAATAAAATACCTGAGCCAAATGAAATAGGTCAAAATACCCAAGCCAATCAGAATGGTATAGAGCTTGGGAATGGCCCCTGTACTTCCCCCTGGAAAAGATAGGGAAACCCAGTCTAAAGATAAAAAGGACTTGAGGGAACACCTAGATCAACCAATCAACCTTCATTGGTCTAAAAGAGTTTCCACTGGGGTCTGGCCTGTACTCATTCTAGTATTTCCAGCGAGGCAGTGTGCTGTAATGAGGAAAAGCCTTGGCTTTGGAGTTACAGGACCTGTGTTTGAATCCTGGCTTTGATTCTTACTACCTCAGTATCCACGGAGGAGTCACTTCCATTCCCTTCCCACTGTGGGCTTTGGTTTCCTTTCTATCATAAGAGGGTTGGACTTGAGGATGTCTAGAATTCCTTCTAGCTCTAACTCCTATGATACTAGGAAGCACCACACCAAGCTTTGGCCTGGAAGACCTCTGGCAGGGTCCTCCCAACCACCTCCAGAACCCCATGATGTGGTGAGCATGAGGTCATATGGTTTGGTTCGTGGTGGCAAGGCTGGCTCCCAATGCTGCATATCCTCCACTCCTGAGTCGACCACCCAGCTTCAGAGACAGCATGCGGGAGCCAGCCACAGGAAGCAGGCTGGAAAATGGGCAGCCTGCTGCACAGGCTCACAGGCTCCTGGGCCCCTAGACCTCAAGCCTGAAGGATCCTTGGAGGACCTCCTCATCCCCCTTGGCGTGCCCGATTGGACCTCACCAGGCACATTGTTTGCTCCTCTCTCCTGAGCTCATGTAACATTGTGTGGCATAGCCGCCTATGCCTTATTCTCCTATAAATTCTTCCCCTCTAGAGGGCCAGGATTGTGTCCTATCTCCAGCTTTGTATCTCCCTCTGGGATCTGCACAGAATAGATATTTAATATCCTTGCTGACTATATTGAATTAAAATTGGGTCAAATTTAATTTTCATTGATTAATTCATTAATAATAATTAAAACAATAATTAATATTAATAAACTTTAAATGGTATAAGATGCCTCTGCCTTCCCAAGCTCTATTGGCAGTCATGCCCTCAGTGGGCACAGGCCCTTTCTGGTACCTGTCTCAGTCCCTGTTTTCCAAATTTGAACCTGTTGCCCTTTCTGCCCAAATACAGAAAAGGAATTCAGAGCCCTGAACTTGAAGTCAGACCAGTCATTTACTAGCAAGTCATTTAATGATGTACAACCTCATTTTCCTCATCTATAAAACAGGAATGATAATGGCAGCTAACTCATAGGGCCCATTGTGGAGATCAGATGAGAGAATGTGTGCAAAACACTGTTCAGCTCCCAGTCCTATAATGATGATGATTGTTTCACACTTCCTCATTTCCCTCTTTGCCTTGGTTCATAGTTAGAAACTCATACCCCCTCCAGATGTTCCCCACTTTCCCCTGTCTCCAATTCTTCCCCATCTTTTGTGGTCTGATCTAAATCCCACTTCCTCCAGGAAACCTTCCCTGATTACTGCAGGCAGCACTGAACTCTCCATCCTTTGCCCCACCCTTGGCAGAGGTGCTGTGGTAGGGGTCCCAGCACCAAGTAAGAAGTGAGACTAGTGTGACCCGCCTCCTACCAAAGGGGGTCCTCTGAGGTTGCCCCTTCCCATTAAAATATCTGATAAGTCTGTGAAATCTTGCAGCACTTACCCCTGCTTAGGAGGTACTCCCTCAGGCCCAGCATAGGTAGGGACTTACCTCTAGTCACAGAGCTAGTAAACAGCACATCAGTCAAAATGCAAACCCAACCAGTCCAGATTAAGGTCCTTGCAGGCCATGGGCCTATTCTATTGGTAGGCCCCGTAGGAGATGGATTTTTTAAAAAGTGCATCTGCTTTTGCAGTTAAAAATACCAGCCGTCCTAGGTAATCAGTTAAAATGGTGAGGTACTCTCTTGATCCAGAGAACCCCACAAAATCATGCAAGTCAAGGGGTTCAAATCTCCAGGTCCACTTCAAGAATACCTGTGAAACAGCCCAAGCGATCAAGGGCATGCACATCCGAAAAGCGACCAAGTATTTGAAAGATGTCACATTGAAGAAACAATGTGTTCCCTTCCGTCGATACAATGGTGGAGTTGGCAGGTATGCCCAGGCTAAGCAGTGGGGTTGGACACAGGGTCATTGGCCCAAAAAGAGTGCTGAGTTCTTGCTGCATATGCTAAAAATGCAGAAAGTAATGCTGAACTGAAGGATTTGGATGTGGATTCTCTTGTCATTGGGCATATTCAGGTTAACAAGGCTCCCAAAATGCAACGGCGGCGTACTTACAGGGCTCATGGCTGAATCAACCCATACGTGAGCTCCCCTTGCCATATTGAGATGATACTGACTGAAAAGGAACAAATTGTTCCTAAACCAGAAGAGGAGGTCGCTCAAAAGGAAAAGAAACTGAAGAAACAAAAGCTTATGGCACGGGAGTAAATGTGGCATTAATATGCAAATAAAAGTGGAAAACCGTGTTTATCCTTACCACAAAAAAAAAAAAACCCAGTTATTTCTTGGTACTAATTTCATTTTTCATGTCTTGGCTAAGTAGAGCTAGAGATGGAAGCTGGATATGCTAGAGTCAGCTTATCCCAATTAATTTTCAGTGTGAGCATTTACAAGTCTGAAATAATCACAAATCAGGGTTTGATTTATTGTTTTCTTGCTTGTCTAGTCTTAAGGAAGTGATAGGGAAAATGCAAATATTCCAGACTGGACTTGTGTACCGTGCTTTTTGGGGGAGCTGGTTGTTAAACCTTGAATGACACATCCAGGGATAGAAAAGGCTTTGAAGTCACCTGGCCCAATCCCTCTCATTTTACAAATAAGGAAACTGAGAACCAGGGTGGGTTGTAGCTTGAGCAAGGTCACCCAGGTGGTGAGTTTAGAGCTGAAGTCTGAAGTTGGATCCTTTGGCTACCAATTCTCACTGCTGCACCATCCTGAAGGTCACCCATCCCAGATTTTGAGTGGAAGAAGGATGCCTAGCCAGTCTTTGTAGATGACCTTGGGTGAATTGGATCAGTAGTACTAGCAGCTGGAGCAGTGGTAGTAGTAGCTGTTGTTTGACCTTGGATCTTGAAGAGGACCATGACATTGGGGTGATGTCATGACTTGCACAGGGCTGTGCAGGATCATCAACTTCACTTTTTCCTCCAGAGCCATCTGGGTCCAGTGGGAAGACATACATCAGGATGACTGGAGATGGCCCTGGATGTTTGAGGCAATTGGGGTTAAGTGACTTGCCCAGGGTCACACAGCTAGTAAGTATCTGAGGTGAAATTTGAATTCAGGCCCTCCTAACTTCAGTGCCACTGCACTGTACCACCTAAGCTACACAATAGTGGTCATAGTAGTGGTGGCAGATGGGATAGTTGCAGTAGAATTTGACCTCTCCTGTTGGCTGCCTAAGGATGCCCTTACACTTTGTGCATCAGCATGTAGTTGCAGGGTGAATGAAGGTCTAAACAGGGGAGGGGGCTTGGGGGAAGGAGGTAAGTAGGAAAATGCTTTTTTTTCACTATGATTAAGAACTAGAAGGAACTTTAGAAATCATTAATAAGTCAGCAAGCATTTATTAAGTGAGTATTGTTTGTTAGGTACTGTGCTAAGTGCTGGAGAATCTGATCCCCTCATTTTATAGAAGAAGAAACTAAGGTTCAGAGTGGTTGTCCAAGGTTATGCAGCTTGTGAAGAGGAGTGTCAGGATACAAACTCAGACACTCTGATCCCCAGTCTGGTGCTTAAGGTCATTCTTAAACACTGGGAGGTGGGAGAAGGAAGGGCTGGGTGGTGACAATGGCTGGGGGAGAGGAGGGAGATGGGGAGATTTCAGCCAGAATTTGGCAGAAGCTTCTTGATGTGAGACCTGTCCTGGATGTCTGAGGAAGGTGGTGGCATTTACTTTGATGGTGAGGTCCAAGGCCAGGAAGCTGGGGAACCTTCTCCTGGGTCAGCAGGTGGGGAAGCTGAGATGGAAGCAGCCTCCCTCTCTTTCGGGAGGATTCATGACTGAGGCAAGGGGCTGGGCGGTTGTTTTCCCACCAAGCAGCCAGGCCAGCTGACATGTGGGGAAGAACTCCAAGAGCAAGTCTGCCAAGTGGAAGAAGTACGAAGCGCTGCCCTCGCCATGACCTTGTCGTAGTTTTGGCTGGCTGGCCCCGACCCCCGGTTCAAGAGGGCTTTGGCATCTAGTGGGGCTGCAGCCCTGGCTCTCTGTGCGGGGCTACCTGCCAAAGGCGTGGTCAGCCTGGATGGATGACTGACTGGCCGACTCTGGGGCACCTCCAAGGACCAGAAACAGACAGGCGTGCTTGCTCATTTTCCCAAGGCCCAGAGCTAAGCCCAGACTCCATCCCTCTGGTGGGACTAGAAGCTGCCAAGGGTAGCAGGGAAGGACCCCTCACACCCTATGGGGGCACTCAAGGTGCCCCGGGGGGAATTGGAGAAGGAACCTCACCCTTAAATACCCTGAGACACTGACTATTTAGCTAGGGCCCCCGAGGATGCTTCTGGCCGGCTACCTGAATGAGAGAGACCTAGAGAGGTCATTCAGATATCAGCTGACCTCGGTCATCTAGTGAGCCTTAAACCTAGAGGTAGCCTGAGCCCTGATCCTGGTTCCCCACAGATGAAGCCCTAACTGGTCACCGGCTGACTCCAGCAGGACACCTGGCTTCCAGTCCTAGTTTTGATAGCAGCACATTGTGTGACTTGGGTGGGTGGGGGGCATCTCCACTCTGGATCTCAATATTCTCATTTACAACCTAGGAAAAATTATAAAATAACAACTATGATGATGATGAAGGAGGATGCTTATGAGACTGCTTTCTGTTTTACACTGATGGTCCCAGACCCAAATAAATACGTCATTCCTCTTTTACTAGGGACTCATAGGATGATGGGATTCAGAGCTGAAAAAAACCATAGATGATGCCATCTAGTCTAATCCCCACATTTTTCAGATGAAAAAAAAATGCCTGGGGAGGGAAAATTGCTTTCTTCTCCAAGGTCACACAGATAATAGAGAAAGAGAAGGGATCTGAGCATGGGTCCTCGGGATCACAGAATCTTAGAGCCATAAGG
This sequence comes from Dromiciops gliroides, assembly GCF_019393635.1. Classification (NCBI taxonomy): domain Eukaryota; kingdom Metazoa; phylum Chordata; class Mammalia; order Microbiotheria; family Microbiotheriidae; genus Dromiciops; species Dromiciops gliroides. Next base: position 670,058,013 of record NC_057861.1, read on the forward strand.
AAACAAGTTCAAATCCTGACTACTGCTTATCGCCTATGTAAATTTAGGGAGAGTTATGTCACCACTCTGAACCTCAGTTTGCTCATATCTAAAATGGGGAGATTGGGCTAGATTGTTTCTAAGATCAATTCCAACTCTAACACTGCTATCTCTGTGAGCTGTAATGACCCTTAAGTATTTTTTAAATCACCAACCATATAAAAAGTTCCCACTGAGTGCCAGGAACATTGCTGAATTCTGGGGATACGAAGACAAAGGTTTTCAGGGAATTTACATTCTAACCCACATCTGAACAGGAACACCCCTTGTCAACTGGTCATCCAGGGAAGGGGAGCTCATTACTTCCCAAGCATAGGCATTCCTAGAGTACCTGATGGATGTACTGATGTGAGACCTGGGCTGCTGCAGGCAACCTTTACTAATTTTGGACAGGTCTGATTTTGGGAAGCTTTTATTTTGTTTTGTTTTCCCCTAAGATCAAGCCTAGGATGCAACTAAGTGGTGCAGTGGATAGAACACTGACCCTGGATTCAGAAGGACCTGAGTTCAAATCTGGCCTCAGACACTTGACACTTACTAGCTGTGTGACCATGGGCAAGTCACTTAACCCCAATTGCCCTGCCCCCCTCAAAAAGAGATCAAGCCTAAATCTGCCTCTTTATAACTTCAACTCATTGTTTCTATTTCTGCTTCCTTAGACAAACAGAGTAAGTTTAATGTTGTGACAGACCTTTAAATCCTTGAAGACACCTACTATCCCCCATACCCCCCACCACTTAACCTTTAATGTTCCCTTGGCTACACATCACCCATTTACTCAATCCATTCTTTGATGTGGACCACATCCCAGGACACCAAAATAACTATCCAATGCAATTGCCCAAGTTGCTGCCTATGATTTTTGAAAAATAATCGATGGGGTTCATCTAGATCTGATGAAGTTTTAAGGTGGCACAATAAATAAAGAACTGGGCCGAGAGTCAGGAGGATCTGAGTTCAAATCCAACTAGACAGCTAGTAAGTTTGTCTCAGTTTCCTTAACTAATTAGGGATAATGACAGCACCTACCTCTCAAGGTTGTTGTGAGGAGCAAATGAGATATTTGTAAAATATATAGCATATCATAGGTACTTAATAAATGCTTATTCCTTTCCCTTTCCCCTAGACCTTGTTAAGTGAACTCATTGAGGGTAATGACTGGGAAGCTCAAGAAAGGCTTCCCCTAGAGGATGGCCTCTGAACCGAGCTGGAAGGAAGCTAAGGATAACAAGAGAGAGAGAAAGGACCACATTCCAGACACACGAGGCAACCAGTGCAAAAAAAAAAAAAAAAAGCTTAAAATGACAAGTACCTCCATCTTCAGGAACCACTAAGAATTCAAACTCAACATGTCCAAAGCACATTCTGATCTCTCTTCCCAAAATCTTGCCCCCACCCCATAGCCACCCATTTGGGCCTCCATTATATATGACAATGGTAGCGTTATTCACCTAATTTCTCATATTCAAACCTCTCTGACTTTTCCTGTCCCTCTCTCTTTCCCAAATCTCTTCCATTTAATCATGGTGTCTCTCACATCCATCTTTTCCTTTCCACCTTCCATAGAGGCAGCTCATTAACTGGGCCTGGAGTCAGGAAGACCTGAATTAAAATCTGCCCTCACAGCTAGGTGGCGCAGTGGATAAAGCACCGGCCCTGGATTCAGGAGGACCTGAGTTCAAATTTGGCATCAGACACTTGACACTTACTAGCTGGGTGATCCTGGGCAAGTCACTTAACCTTGTTTGCCTCAGTTTCTTCATCTGTAAAATGAGGATAATGATAGCAACCACCTCACAGGGCTGTCGTGAGCATCAGATGAAAAAATATTTGTGAAATGCTTATTCAGCACAGTGTCTGGCATGTAGTAGGTGCTATTTAAATGCTTATTTCCCTTTCCTCCTCCATCATGACCATTCCCTTTGCCCTGTCCCTAATCCCAGCCCTATTACCTCTTCATTGAACCATTGTAATTAGTCTCCTATAATGGATGTCCTTGCCTCTAGGCTCTTCCAATACAGCTTTTCCACACTGCCATACTCACTTTCATGAAGCATGGTTTGATCACAACAACAAATACTTATTTAGCGCCTGCTGTATGCAGAGCCCAATTCTTGGTCTCTCTGTAGCTCACATCTCATATTAAGAGAATAAGATAGGGGCAGCTAGGTGGCGCAGTG